>NW_020438908.1:255927-259832 GCF_000699045.2 Agrilus planipennis | reverse complement strand
ACTAAAATGTCCACGATAAACTTTGGTTTGCCAAACGAAACACTTGAAGAATATCGTCAATCTTTTTCGGATTCAGTTACTTATGTAGGTTTTATTGTTTGCGTCAACGTTTCGTGAAGTTTGCAGTTTACCTCGTTGGAATGGTCCTGAAATTACAAAAAAATTTACCCGATAGTGAAAACCACATGCTATAACATCCTTGGTAGCCACAATAATCCGGTTATTAAGAAAATATTAGACAAACCGATAGTATCTGATGATAGACTGCCAAAGAACCGGAGACAAGAGACATGCAACAACCAACTTAACCTTTCCGACCAGCATCAAAACAGTCCCCTAGATCTAAGAGGATAATGGCTCATCCAGCCAACCCAAATATCAATCAGAAGATAGATAGACAGATTTAATGTGTAATTGGGAACAATTAAACACTATTTTTTTTTACTTTTTAGTATGTAATAATAAACAGATAACCAAATATGTATACATACCCACATATTAAGTAGTATTTTTGTCACATAAGGACGTTGCTCTTTTCTACAATTTTGCCTATTTAAAAATATCACGTTTATAGTGACGAAAGGTGTTCAGCGGGCGATGAATGAAACTGTTAAAAATTAAAAATAAAATTAACCTAATTGAAGGCAGAATTTATTTTAAGATTTGAAACGCCACATCGTCTGCCACCAATCAAAAATATGGACATAAGTATTTGTTTAGTTTAATTTTGTACAGAAAGGAAACGCAGCTTCATTAGCTTATTAGTCTGTACGAATGGATTACTATTTTATCAGAAAATTGGTTAAAGTAAATACAAATTCCAGTAAATTTGTTCGGGTATTACCCTACTCGACAACTTAATTTTATTAATATTACTGCAAATATCTAACCAACATTGGTTAACATACATAGATACAGAGATAAAAGAATATCACTATATTAAAAAATTTGTATGAAATTACTTTCCGGTATTACTAGCTATTCCAAAACGTGCAATTCTTTACAAACTGTAGAAACAAAAAATTATAATGTAATAATCCGCCGCGTTTTTTCAGGTGATTTTGGCTCACCTCAGTTATAAGTTCTTTTTGGAATGTAAGGTTAGGTCCTATTGAGTATTTTTACTTCCTCCTTCTCTTTGAAGGAATTCGAGAATATTGGGTCACCGTCAGTTGATGATTTAGAATCATGTTATGCTTATTGAAATCTGATATTCACTTTAAATGGAGTCAGTCAGTCCTAAGACTCTAAGACTCCTAAAACTCTTTCCTATCCTAAGCTAACCTTCGCGTTGACTTAGAGGGCCGAGAAGATGTGAACGACGAGCACGTTAACAATAGACGAAAACATCGATGAAGTGAAGAAAATAGTATTGGCCAATCGTCGAATCACCGTTAAAGAAGTTGCTAAGGACCTAAACATATCGATTGCTCCTGCCATTCGATTTTAACCAATGATTTGGACATGAGACGGGCCACAGCGAAATTTGTACCAAAATTGCTCAATTTCGACTAAAAACAGCACCTCATTAACATTATTAAGGAGCTGTTCGATTCTGTCCACGATGACCCAAAATTGCTCCAGAGCGTCATAACTGGTGACGAATCATGGGTTTAAAGTTATGACCTAGAAGCCGCATGACCCAAAACTGCATCATGAGTTCTTGCTACAGGGTAGAACGGTCAATAAGGAATATTAGCTGTAAGTTATGCGCAATTTGCGGAAAGCAATCCGCCAGAAACGCCCGGATTTGTAGAAAAAAAAAAAACAAAAATTGGCTTTTACACCACAATAACGCTCCTGGTTAAACATCTTTGCTTGTGAGCGAATTTTTGGCCAAAAACGCACTTTATCACAGCCACCGTTTTCGGCAGATCTGGCCCCCTGTGAATTTCTCTTGTTCCATGGGTTTATGGTTATGACGTGGAAACCAAAACTCAAACATCCTGCCACACGAGCCAAGACCGAAAAAAGCGCGCCAAGTTGGATCGAATGTGAAGATTTTGCTTAATGTTTTCTTCGATTGTAGGGACGTGGTGCATCATGAGTTCTTGTCCCAGGGTCGAGCAGTAAGGAATATTACCTGCAGGTTATGCCAACTTTTGAGCGAACCAAACAGGCAGAAACGCCGGATTTGTGAAAGAACAAAAATTGGCTTTTGCACCATGATAACGCCTCTGCTCACACATCGTTGCTTGTGCGCGAATTTTTGGATGACACACTAATAATGCTGCAGTCATCGTTTTCTACAGATCTGGCCACCTGTGACGTTTTCTTTTTTCTGAAGCTGAAAAGGCCCACGAAAGGACGACGTTAGGCTACGATTGAGAAGATAAAGACGACACCGTAGGAAGAACTGATCAAGATCACAAAAAATAATTTTTAAATTGACATTCATCATCATCGTAACATCGTCAGTCCTAAGGCTGGTTGGACACGCACCTCCACTCCTTCCTATCCTGAGCTAATCTTCGCATTTCTCTAAGACTAGAACAGCGCACTTCCTTAACTACGTATTTATGAACACTAATCTAATCTAGGTCTACCTCTACCTCCTGACTACTGTTTCTGCCTCTAATATGTCTCTGATTAGACCTTGAAGCCTGAGAAGGTGTCGTAGCAACCTATCTCGTTTATTATTTACTGACTTCCATAGAGTCCTCTGTTCTCCTATTATTTCTAATATGTCTTCATTTCTAACTTTCTCTATCCACGGTATCCTCATCATTCGACCGTAACATCACATTTGAAACCCTTCTAACCTTTTCTTTTCCGCCGCGCCCACCGTCCATGTTTCTTTTTAGAATTTCTGAATTAATCGTTCGCGAGCATAGAAAAACCAATTTCCTTATTTACTTTATTTTCCTAACATTCCGCACTTATTCTCATGAATAAATAAATAATTTTTGAAAAAACACAATATTCGCGATACTTTTTGAACAGATCTCTTAAACTCCCGTTTATCCGAAATGATAGGGACGCAGCGGCTGTTTCTGATAACAAAAATTTCGTATAAACAGAAGTCCCACGTGCCTCATTATCGTGAAATATGATCGTAAAACGTGCGTACGTAGAATACTTTGATATGGTTGTGCGCCAAAATATGATTGAAAAGTTTTTAATTGCTGAACAACAAACCTCGTTTATTTTGCGTTCTTGCAGAAAAAATATGTCTTACTTGTCAGAGGGAAAAACAGGAATTTAAATTTTAGTACCCAGTCTTATGAATAAAGAAATAAACTCAAAATAATGTTAAGAGGAACTTTAATGTTAAAAAAAAGAAACAAAAAACTTTTAATTCGGAAAAGTTTGTTCGGATAAAGCGGATTTCGGATAAACGGTACTGTATACTACCATTCTAATTAAGCTTTGACATTAAAACACTGGTAAATCATATTGGTACAGGTATTTTTCAATGCAACAATCTTTAAAGTCGGAAAAACTGTAGAAAATGAATGAGTGTTATGAGATAGTATTAGGTAACACATGAGTCAAATGGGTTTTGGCATAATGCTGTCAATGATATATATCTGTAGATTCATGGTTTCAAAATATATTAACATAAGACTTGATACTAAAATACCACAATGCGTGCACAATATTACGAAACGAATTCGCAAAGTGTGCGTTGGAACATGCATCCTTTTACACTTACCGCGTAAAAATATCAATATGCAAATATACAAAATACATGCACCTCTGTACAGTTAAGGGAGAATTATTATTGTTTAAAAAGATTTTTTTACATTAAAAGGAAAACCTATGCTAACACTAAAGTCACTGTGTGAATTTTCTATTTTATACATATACATGGAGTCAGTCAGTCCTAAGACTGATTAAACTCTTTCCTATCCTAAGCTAACCTTCGCGTTGACTTAGAAGGCCGAGAAGATGTGAACGACGAG
>NW_020438908.1:252814-255381 GCF_000699045.2 Agrilus planipennis | reverse complement strand
TAGGTGCGAGACATTTCGAACAATTAGCTTAACATCCCATGCGTCAAAAATCTTAACTAGAATTGTACAGAGGAGGATGGAAAAAAGGGCGGAAGAACTATTAGGGGAAGATCAATTTAGGTTTAGAAGAAATAGAGGAACGCGGGAGGTCATTCTAGCATTACGGGTAACAATTTGTAGATTTAGAAAAAGCTTTTGACAATGTTCAATGGGATAAGATGTTAAATAGAGTACAGAGATAGAAGAGCGATACTTAGCACACTGTCAAAGCTACTTTTTAATCTATACATCCAAGCCGCAATCAACATCATCAAAAACAGTACTACTGTAGGGATAGGTATACAGGGGCAAAAGATTAGTATGCTTAGATTTGCAGATGATATAACAATATCAGCATCTAGCAAGGAGGAGTTAGAGATAGCTTTAAATAAAATGGAAGCGGTATTGACAAAACAGTATTCTATGAAAATAAATAAAAGTAAAACAAAAATACTGGTACGCAAGGGAAGAAAAAGAAGGGAAAAAGCGAATATAAAGATAGGAGACGAATGATTAGAAGAAGTTACTTATTTTAAGTATCTAGGAAGTGAGATATGTCAGGACGGGGAATAGTAGGGATATGAAGAAGAGAATACCCAAGGATCGAGTCGCCTTCTATGCTCGCGAAGGGTTAATTTAGAAATTCGAAAAAGATTGTTAAAGGTGTATGTTTTGAAAAGGATAAAAGCGTTCGAAATGGTGTTACCGGCGAATGATGAGAATACCGTGAATAGAGAAGGTTAGAAATGAAGAAATATTAGAAAGAATAGGAGAACAGAGGACTCTATGGAAGTCGTAAGAAAATAGGCGAGATAGATTGGTAGGACACCTTCTCAGGCATGAAGGTCTAATCAGAGACATATTAGAGGCAGAAACAATAGTTAAGAGGAGTAGATTAGATTAGTGTTCATAAATAAGTAGTTAAGGAAGTGCGATGTTCTAGTCTTAGAGAAATGCGAAGATTAGCTCAGGATAGGAAGGAGTGAAGGTGCGTGCCCAACCAACTTCGGACTGACGACCTTATGATGATGATGATGATTATGACTTCAAAAAGTTTTTCTTTTCTTAAAATCTATGTATCTAGTGGGTCATCAAAATAAATGGTTTTACAAAAATATACATATACAAATTATATGTTTAAATGTAATTTGGAAGGAGAAATGCTAAAACAACCTTTCCAGTTAATTTATTAAGTTAGTTTGGAAAGTTCAAGTTTATAATTTTTCACGCAGTGGGGTTTTTTATTTTCTTCAATAATTAGTAGTAATGATATTAGCTAACTATTAATGACGATTACAATTATCCAGAATGGTTGCATTTTTTTCTTAATATTTTTTAATTATCTAACCTAAATGGTCGATGATTTAGATCATATTATTGATTATAGAAACGTACATCTCACCTCTTAATCAATCACGGACATCGATGTATTGATCAAGCTGAATAACGTCCATTGGTTATATTATATTTTATCAATTTCCAATATCTACATATATCAGTTTATAATCCAATAACCGTTTAACTGTTATTAATCGGCAAGTCTACCATTTGAGATATGTTTAAAACTTAATCGTGATTATTTTTGTACCAATTTGTTTAAGTAATGGAATAATAATCTCGAATAGTACCTACCTACCTACCTAATAAACGATTCTCATAAATCTCCATCGGTTCCGGCGGACTTATCAAAAGTCTTGATGTATTCTCTTTAATCGTTATTATATCCTAATTTGTCTTCGCCTTTTGCCATTCTCATTCCCATTAGTAGAACACGCGCCCTGTTTCTAAAATAGCCTTAGATTATTAGAACACGTCTTTCAATTAGCCTTTGGCATTTCACGGGGCATGATTTTACTCCGAAAGACGGACGGACTATTACCACCGTAGACAGGGCGTGCTATGATTGAGTAATAAAACCATCCATCTAGTCAGAGTCGTAGTCATCGTCATTAAACGAATTGGATATTCCGTCGGTGAGCATGAGTAGTATAGGTTGGACGAGGAGGCGGTGGTGTATTAAGTTTGTTTTGTTTCGCCTTGTAAACTGATGATGCCACGATGTAGGTCAAGTTTAAGACCTGCTTTTAATATTACCGCAGGCGAACATACGTACACCACATCACACACTCACTCTCATCACACACATACGTGGCCATGAAATGTTTACATTATCTTGTCAAACGAAAGACAGGAAAAATATTTACATTTTCTTATTGGATTTTTGCTTAACAGGTTCCCATTAGACAAGAAAAAAATACCCGGACAAGGGCGAGTTTGGCTGTAAATAGTGATCCTAGAATCGCCCACCTCGTTATGTATCACAATCTATAGATGACCGTGTGGACTAATAGTGGTTAATGTTAATATGCAATATTAATTTGAAATCATTTTTCGATTTAGTTATCCACTACAAACTTCCTCAATTTAATGTGGAAAATATTTTTGTTGCTGTTGTCACACCCCCGCCGGGAATCGAACCCGGGACCTTTGGCTTTACGCACCAATGCTCTGATCACTAAGCTACGAGA
>NW_020438908.1:225331-248827 GCF_000699045.2 Agrilus planipennis | reverse complement strand
GTGGTGTTATAATATTTCTATTTGCTAATGTATTTAGCAACACTAAAATGTAAAAACCAAGTTCATAATACGCTAATTATTTAAAATTATCTTTAAACAGCGTAATAACGAAAATAAACTATTTTGAGTAAGTATCTAATTATTTTAAATATTTAGTAAGTAAAACTTCTAAATTTACAACTGATGATACTGAGAAATAATCAAACTTTAACCGGTCTTTAAATTTATGTAGAGTTTGACCCAAAGTGTTGGCGTTTTGTTTTCAATTCTATAAAATAATTATTGTCTTTTGTGTTTGCTTAAAGTTAAGTTGTTATGAGAATATTAAAAGAGAATTAAAATTAATGTAGGATTTGCCCAAGTTTGTTGTTCTTAATATTGATTTGGTGTTTTATTTTTCATTTTACAAAAGTTGTCATTTATATTTGCAAAATTCATTGTCTTAATTTGTGTATTTTTTACGATTTACCACTTATAAAAATTTTATAATTTATTTTAAGTATAAACATTACTTCCACAGTTTAAAAAGTGCAAATAAATAATTATACAACATTGTTTAAATACAAAAATTAGATACATTTTTCAAAACTAAATATCCCGTTTTTCTGAGAATTCTCGAAGCATGGATTAAATCATCTAGTTTAATTTCAAAAACTGACATGAACAATTCTTCGAAATACGCGTAGAAATTATTTAACGCTCAGACTGTAAAGCTTCTGTATTTCTCTCTAGAAAAATAAAAAAGCGAACATGTGCGCGTCTTTTTTAAGCGGCGCAACCTAGAAGGTCGTAGGTTAATTGGTTCTGACATCACCGCAAATTTAAAACGCACTTTCGTTAAGTAACTGCATAACTAGATCGACGTACCTCGCTACTTCAAATAAGAAAATCACTGCCTCCTTGATTTTGCGTTCCAAGTTGCTAAACACTTTTGATTGTTTACGGAACCGCACGTACAACAATGTCACAACAATCAGACTGTGACAAACTTCGCGCTTACCATCGTTGCTTGTGCGCGAATTTTTGGATGACACACTAATAATGCTGCAGTCATCGTTTTCTCCAGATCTGGCCACCTGTGACGTTTTCTTTTTTCTGAAGCTGAAAAGGCCCACGAAAGGACGACGTTAGGCTACGATTGAGAAGATAAAGACGACACCGTAGGAAGAACTGATCAAGATCACAAAAAATAATTTTTAAATTGACATTCATCATCATCGTAACATCGTCAGTCCTAAGGCTGGTTGGACACGCACCTCCACTCCTTCCTATCCTGAGCTAATCTTCGCATTTCTCTAAGACTAGAACAGCGCACTTCCTTAACTACGTATTTATGAACACTAATCTAATCTAGGTCTACCTCTACCTCCTGACTACTGTTTCTGCCTCTAATATGTCTCTGATTAGACCTTGAAGCCTGAGAAGGTGTCGTAGCAACCTATCTCGTTTATTATTTACTGACTTCCATAGAGTCCTCTGTTCTCCTATTATTTCTAATATGTCTTCATTTCTAACTTTCTCTATCCACGGTATCCTCATCATTCGACCGTAACATCACATTTGAAACCCTTCTAACCTTTTCTTTTCCGCCGCGCCCACCGTCCATGTTTCTTTTTAGAATTTCTGAATTAATCGTTCGCGAGCATAGAAAAACCAATTTCCTTATTTACTTTATTTTCCTAACATTCCGCACTTATTCTCATGAATAAATAAATAATTTTTGAAAAAACACAATATTCGCGATACTTTTTGAACAGATCTCTTAAACTCCCGTTTATCCGAAATGATAGGGACGCAGCGGCTGTTTCTGATAACAAAAATTTCGTATAAACAGAAGTCCCACGTGCCTCATTATCGTGAAATATGATCGTAAAACGTGCGTACGTAGAATACTTTGATATGGTTGTGCGCCAAAATATGATTGAAAAGTTTTTAATTGCTGAACAACAAACCTCGTTTATTTTGCGTTCTTGCAGAAAAAATATGTCTTACTTGTCAGAGGGAAAAACAGGAATTTAAATTTTAGTACCCAGTCTTATGAATAAAGAAATAAACTCAAAATAATGTTAAGAGGAACTTTAATGTTAAAAAAAAGAAACAAAAAACTTTTAATTCGGAAAAGTTTGTTCGGATAAAGCGGATTTCGGATAAACGGTACTGTATACTACCATTCTAATTAAGCTTTGACATTAAAACACTGGTAAATCATATTGGTACAGGTATTTTTCAATGCAACAATCTTTAAAGTCGGAAAAACTGTAGAAAATGAATGAGTGTTATGAGATAGTATTAGGTAACACATGAGTCAAATGGGTTTTGGCATAATGCTGTCAATGATATATATCTGTAGATTCATGGTTTCAAAATATATTAACATAAGACTTGATACTAAAATACCACAATGCGTGCACAATATTACGAAACGAATTCGCAAAGTGTGCGTTGGAACATGCATCCTTTTACACTTACCGCGTAAAAATATCAATATGCAAATATACAAAATACATGCACCTCTGTACAGTTAANTTTTTGTTTGGGACATACTTCATTTGTGGTTGAATTTACTTGAAACATCATACATATGCTATTTGATATTATTATTCAAATGAAAAGAGGTTGCAACTTTTCCATGGGGTATATTTTGATTTATTTGTACTCGGATTTACTCGAAGGTTGCTCATTGTTGAAATTAAGCAAATACGTGTTTTGACAATTTTTAAAATCAACCCTTAAAGATGAAATGTTGTTGCTACGTTTGTATTTGAAATCTAAGATGGTTTATATTACATAAAATTAAAATTTTGTAAGGGTGAATTGGGAGTTAAAATCTTTTATGGGTAAACAATATTAATTTCTGCGAGCGAAGCAATTAGATTATCATAATTCAATGAGCAAGAGATTAAAAGACCAATTACAGCAAAGTTTTCGTTGATTGTACCTATGTGTGTTAAGTAAGTCAAGTTAACTTAAGTGAGTTAAGTGTAGATTATGAAACAGTGAACACACCAACCGAAGACGGCCTTTAGAGCCGAATCGGGACACCATCAGATTTTTAGGGATGTTTGTTTTGTTTAAAAGATTTTGAGAATTCGGTTAGTTTAATACAGTGTGAATACTTAGTTATTCTCATATAGATGTGGTTGAAAATATATTGTAGGAAAGATTTATATTATATTATGAATGATGATATATTTCGAGTATTTAATACTTATCATAGATGCCAATAGTCTTACAACCATTTCCTCCTACCAGCTTTACATGGTAACCAATGGGTTCCCCTCGAAAGTTATATCTTGCGAAGTGGCATGTGGTAATGAATGTAAATAAAACAACATGTAAGAAAATAAACAGAAACCCTCAATTGGAATAATACAATGCGGTAAACAGTTTAACCACTCGCGGGCCGACGTCCCAGTTGGGGCCGCCCTTGCGATGTGCCACCATAGTCGAACTCGGTGATGTAGTTGTGTCCGATGAAGTATCCTTGATAACGATTGTAGACTACCTGTAATAATAGGTGTTTGCCACACCTAGACTCCAGCTAAATAACCAGGCATTCTATGTATTGGTCGTATGCATAGATCACTCCCAATGCTTATCTTTACATTGGTAAGGTATGTGTAGAGATTTATCTCTCTACTGGACGCCCTTGTGCCGGTATCACCGCAGCTTTACCAATACTTAGGTCACTACAGTAACCGAGCGGCATGGCCTAGAGGTTTAGACCAATGCTTAGCATTCGGGAGGACGCCGGTTCGATTCCGGGTCCGTCTGCCTTGGTCCAAGTGTTTCTGTGGTTTCGTTGGATCACATAGGCAAATGCTGAGGCAGTAATATTCCACAGATAATCCTTCGTTCTCTTCCGTCTTCATTTCGTCCGTCTCATCATTCTCACCCGAACCACCATCCACCCATTCCCACGATTCCTGAAAGCAGGCTGAAGAGGGCCTTCCGCCCTACCTTCCGGCATAATCCGGAGGGACTGCCCGTCCATCAGTATTACTGGTTACTGGATGGTAGGAATGAAACACCCAAAAGTTTTTTTTTTCACTACAGTATATGGCCAATCAGTGAGTGGACTTCTACCCTCATTAACACACGCCACCCATAGGTGCACTGTTACTCCAGGCATATCTGACTAGATCTGCAGTGGACTACCTGACCTACAGGATTTACACTCCAAAAAAAAGGTGTTTCCGGTCCGTCGGCCGTCCACCTTACACTTCTACAGGTCTTACATTTCAATAATAACAACACCAACACTTAAAATACATAATACGTTCACAATAACTAATTTTCTCAATATTATCAAATATTAACTGCCCTTACTTTCTCACCAGATTATTTACCGCCCTTACGCCATTTTACATATCCTCACATGCCGATTTCCACTTCACCATTGCCCTTTTCCTTCAGCGGCTCTCTTTGGTTTCATTCTACGTATATTAGTCATTAATATTTGGTTAGGCCAGGGGTCGGCAACCTGCGGCTCTTTGGATGTGAAACTGCGGCTCTTTAGTTCTATACGAAAATATTACACTGGTCAACACCATTTTTGTTTCCTTAATTTTTTTTACTTTTATTGGGTATTTCTATAGCTCTGATTATGAAAAAAATATTGGATGATTGCTAACAGCTTTACTTTTTGAAATATACGATTTTANGCCTAAGGTCAAAAACACCCCACTAACATACCTCCACCCCCTATATCTTGTTATATTTAAGTATTTTTCTATCTATTATTGATTTTTAATTTAAAGGGTGGGGGTAGTTCAGGTCTGTCTTTTTACACGATTAATACGAGTAATTTACTAATTATAGTGATTATTTTGAAAAGTACGATAATTTTGCTCCATGTACGATAATTCTACGCTACAGGTACGATAGTTTCCTCGCTTCAGGTTGTGAACACTGGACCAGGGGCCACATGCGGCTCTTTGGATGTGAAGCTGCGGCTCTTTAGTTGCAAATGAAAATATTATTTATTTTATCAAAAAAAAAAAAAACATTTAAAAATCGTTCTGAATTGATTAACGAGGATTAGGCACTGATTCCATCTCTCAGTCAGTTGTACTCGCTTTTCACCGCATCCCAATAGTCTTCCAGATTGTTACAGTGACGTGATGAAGTTGGCATGTGAAGTGCTGACTATCTTCGGATCGACATATTCGTGCGAGCAAGCCCCTGCACGAATATAATTAAATGTAAAGTAAAAAGCCAACTAACAAATGAAAATTTAGAGTCGTGTTTGAAACTTAAAACAACAAGTTATGAGCCAAATTTATCCAAACTTTTAAAACCATGCAAAGCCAACAACATTGAATTTGTTTGCTCAATTGTATGTTATTGAAGTAGAAGTTAGTGTTGTATATAAATAGATATTTTTCTTATGAATAAATAGATATTCTTTCTTATGAATAAGATTAGTTTTTATCAAAAAAAATGATTTAAATGCGAGTAGCTACTATTGGCTCTTTAAAAACTTTGAAATTTTCTAAATTGTAATTTTCGACTCTTCTGACTCAAAAGGTTTCCGACCCCTGGCTTAGACCATTGCTTAACATTTGGGAGGACGCCGGTTCGATACCGGGTCCATCTGCTAGTCTTTTTCCAAGTTTTTCTGAGGTTTCCTTGGATCACTTAGGCAAATGCTGGGGCAGTAATATTCCACAGATAATCTTTCATTCTCTTCTGTCTTCATTTCGTCCGNGAAATGAACTAAATCAATAAAATGACTCAAAATGAATTGAATATTTGTGTAATGTCTTTCCTTCAAATTTATTTTTGTTGGTGGCGTAGCAACGCGCGCTGGGTTCAGCTAGTAGTAAATAAACGTTGAATAAATAACATTTGCTTTGTTCAAAAGATTTTGAGAATTCTGCTGGTTTTTGATTGCTTTCAGTGAGTACTTTGTTATATTCAGATATATGTGGTTGAAAATGTATGTTCCACAGACTCACCAAATTATGCATTTTGCTTATACGACATAAAGAAAATTATTACAATAAAATGTCTCATTTCCATGTTACGTTAATTTGTATACACATACTCTTTCTGTAATCAACAGCACAAAACGCCACAACATGCTAAATGAGACGACGAAAAATTCTAGACAAAACAAAAATTTCTTACCAGGCAAATAACTAAATACATATTTAGATTTAATGTAATTTTTTAAGTAATAGTCGGTCCTTGAGTGATTTAGAATGCTGTTAAGCATGTAGGTGAAATTGTTATAATTAAAGTATAAGTTAAAACAGGTTAAAACGATAAAGATTAGAAATGTGTGCAGAAACAAATATAATTATTTGCAGCAGTTCTCTTTATACATATATATTAAAGTATGCAACTAAAATTAGAAACTATTACAATTAGAATAATATTAGGAAATTTATTACTATTCATAAAGAACTCTAAAGCTAATTCAAGATACTCGATTGGATTTGATTTAACATATGCTCATTGATATGTCACGTGGTAAAAAGATCAATATCTACTACTTCAGAAGCTACTGAAAATATATTGAAAATATGGAAATTACCCCTTACATTTTTGTGTTTAGAATTATCGAAAGAAACGCACACTAATAACTTCTGTTTCTTAATTTCTTAAATGGACGGTATATTATAGTTTTGCACATTTGAGTTCAATGATGTCTTCTGAATAATTTAATAATATGTCTGTTCACTTAATTAAGAATATTAAATGAATTTAGTTTTACGCCTGTCCGACAATCACGTTTGGTGATCGATTTGTCACCCACTTTTTATTATACCATTGTACCGAAACGCTGAAAGCGTATATAATTTTTAAAATTAAGAAATCGAATATTAAAAAAGAAAGTAATATGACCTTCAATATATGAAGTCACTTCTATGCTCGCGAACGGATAATTTAGAAATTCGAAAAAGATTGTTCAAAGTGTATGTTTGGAGCATGATGCTGTAGGGGTGTAAAACATGGACGATGGGCGCGGCGGAAAAGAAAAGGAAGCCTTCGAAATGTGGTGTTACCGGCGAATGATGAGGATACCGAGGATAGAGAAGGTTAGAAATGAAGGGGTATTAGATAGAATAGGAGGACAGAGGACTCTATGGAAGTCAATAAGAAATAGGCGAGATATGTTAATAGGACGCCTTATTCTCAGGCATGAAGGTCTGGTCAGAGACATAGTAGAGGCAGAAACAGGAGTTAGTATGAGTAGAGGTAGACCTAGATTAGATTACCGTTCATAATTAGTTAAGGATGTGGGATGCTCTAGTTTTAGGGAAATGCGAATGTTAGGACTGACGACCTTAAAATGATGATAATGATAACCTGATCGTACCTTAATAATCTAACTTATTTTAACACAGTAAAAAATTTTTTTTGAGTTATTTTTGGTCTTTTTTGTTAAAAATTCTAAATTAGTAGAATTATAGACTTGGTGGTCTAAAGAAAAATCACTCTAAAAATGTTTTTCTTATTGGGTTTTTTAACAAATATTCTTATGACAACGAAAAATAAAATCAATTAAATTAATGTATCTTATAAATCAATAATAAATCAACCCATCAAAATTGGAAGGTTATTTGATTAGTTTGAAGCGACCTCGTCCATTATTTTGACGTTGGGAATTCAAATGAAATTGATTAATATTTCCATAATTAATATTACTTAGTTAATTGCGGTTTTATTAATTTTTATTGGAAGATCACGGATTCTCATTGTATAACATTTTTTCCTATTTGAACTTCGTGCAACAATTCTTATCTTTGTTTGCTTTTGTGCAAAATATTTTGTATGCATTGGTTGCAGGAACTGTTAAAAAAAAAAACAAGAAGAAAAATGAATACTTAGTAATGAAAAGCAAAACATACGCTATAAGAGATTGTTTCAGTTCGTAACAACATAAAGTTTGGACAGGTTTTTTCTACTCGTATTCTTGAAGTTCTCCACGTCCATATGCCACATATGTACATACATGGCGATGAAATAGAAAGGTCTGTTGTGCACTTCTTAGAATAATGTTGTTCGTATATGACGAATGTTTTAACTTACTTCACTGGAGAAGAATGTCTGCATCACGAACAGTTTATAAATCAACGACCTCTGGTTGAGAGGTTCTGTAGTTAAACGTAAAACGTGCATATAATTAAGGACTAATAAGAATGAATAACTATGACGTAAAGCTTCAGAAGAAATATGTGAATGAGAACACATGCTTATACATGCACTGTATATTTTTATCAGCTTTATTACATCTAAGGATGGATTTATGTATACTAATTATACTTATTTATTAATTGAACTTATTGCATAAGAATACTTAATAAGGAGAATGTAAAAAAACTGTCTAAAGTTCTAAAGGATTTTTAATCTCAAATATTTTTTCCAGAAGAACCAATTTCTAGCATTTGGATTGATTATATGTAAAAGGTGTCCCAAAATTAAAGCAAGATTTGAATTAAATAAAAGACATTTTTTTTATTGAATAGTATAGTACATTGTACGGATGCGAAACATGGACAGTGGGCGCGGCGTGATAGAAAAGGTCAGAAGCGTTTAAAAGTGGTGTTACCGTCGAATGATGAGGATACCGTGGATAGAGAAAGTTAGAAATGAAGACATATTAACAAGAATAGGAGAACAGAGGACTCTATGGAAGTCAGTAAAAAATAGACGAGACAGGTTGCTACGACACCTTCTCAGGCTTGAAGGTCTAGTCAGAGACATATTAGAGGCAGAAACAGTAGTTACGAGGAGTAGAGGTAGACCTAGATTACTGTTCGCAAAAGTTAAGGATATGGGTTGTTCTAGTTTTAGGGAAATGCGAAGATTAGCTCAGGATAAAAAAGTGGAGGTGCATGTGCAACCAGTCTTAGGACCTTACGATGATGAGAATAGTACACGAGACAGGACTATGTATGGAATTACACATAGAATAAATGACCTCCATGGCTTTGCTGACACTTTTATCGAAATTTGCCATGACCATTTTACATAAATGTGGATTAATTTCGTTGATGTAGCGTCGAATGTTCTCCTACAATGCACGCGTGGTTGCGGGCTCGTTGACGTAGACCTTTCATTTCAAATAACCCCATAAAAAGAAATCTGATTGTCTTAAATCACATTATCTAGGGAAAAGAGAGTAGTTATTATCATCGAAACGAGAGAGTACTCGGCCAGAAAATTAGACTTGGGCATTTTAGTTCAGAAGACGCAATCAATATCATTAAAGACTGACAACCTTATGATGATGAGAAAGAGCGCTCAACTTAGTTCATTATTCTTCTGCGAATTAGTTCGTTAGTTCGCTGTTAAGACGCTTCAGGTTCGAAGAAGATAGATTACACTATCTATATCTAAGAAGTCACTTCTCTATCATCTTTCTAGTAACTTTAGGAATTGACTGTTTCGCTCTGATTGAATTGAAAACTATTATTGTACTAGTAACTCAAGTATAAGGGTTAACAAAAACATATTAGGTACATGTCCTAAACTTAAAACTCGATTCCTTAAGAGCTTCAGTAGTTATTAATTGAAGTTGGAAAAAGGAAAAGTGTGATGTCTGGTATAACGAAGCTTCCAGCCCAAAATTCGCATCAAACAGTGACATATCTTCAATATGTTTGGTTTTGGAACATTTGTTTTTCGGCTCAATAAATATATTTCAATATACCTATATGGTAGTTCGCTTTGCATTCCCTACAATCAATCTTTTACAAACCTGACTTTTTTGTTTTTTCTGCTTTATCCTTAATATTAACAAGAATTTCACCGAAGTAATTTTTGTTTACTTAGATCCATTTGATCTAGGGTGCTAAATTGTTTACATATTGTAATGTTCGTGGGTTTAACAAATTAACTTTTAAGAAGAAAACTATTTATTTACACTAATTATTATTGAACTTAAAAACACTATTAAATTATTACTAAACTTAGGTAATTATTTTATTTATTTACAGTACTGTTACTATTCACTGTTCTATTGATTTCACTTCTATCACTGTCAATTTATTTCTTGATTCACTTCTGCGACGGTCAATTTATTTCTACTCTACTTCGGCGATCGTCTCTTCCTTTAAATACTTCCTTGCTTCCTTTCGGGAACATTCTCGAGCCGTCTGAAAAAGTTTTGTTTTCTTCGAACTGTTTAACTGTTTTCTCGGAACGCAGGTACGACACACACGTTTACAGATACGGCGCACATGAAGAAAGGCGCCCGCGGCTAGTCGGCGAATCGATAAGCCGCTCACATACACATATGCCCGATCGCACACAAACACGTTCGTGCTCGCTACAATATTTTATTAATAGTTATATGGTAGAAAATGTTTAGATTTATCTCCTGATTCTATAAATGTCTGTTTTCTAATAAAAGCAATTTCGTTATTATTTATCTACTTAAATAATGTTTTACAATTTGTTTTTAGCGACTAGAAACATTTAGTGATGAGCAAAGCAAGACTGTCATAGTCTTGGTATTGGTTTTGGTCTTACTCGAATACTTCTAGTATTGGTCTCGGTCTTGGTTTTGGCCTTACTGATATAGTTTAGGTCTTCATCTTGCATGTTAAGTCTTGGTATTGCTCATGTAATATGTTACTTACTATCTTTTTTATAATTCTTCTAAGCAAAAGTTTTTCTATTTACAGACATAATAATTGTCTGAATAGTTGGTTTCCTGTCATGTACATGTGAGCTTGTCACGACTTTTAAAGAAAATAGTGTCGATAAATGTGAGACTTATGAAAACTCAAGAACTCACCTTTCCTTCTATGCTTACATTGACCCTTCCTCTAACGCATAAATTGACCTTTTAGCGAACAAAATAGTACAAGGTAAAGTTTATAAGATGAACCTTCCACTTTTCGATATGTAAAACTACTTAAAAATCTAGAAAAATATCTAAAGAAGTCGTATTTAACATGGAAAGAAATGTTTATCAAATCAATTATATTAATACAGTAATTAAAATTTAATAAATTAGATAAAATGCTGAACCAGACATTTGCTAATCATGTGAGTACTAATGTAACAAAATAATGTACAGGGTGTTTTATCCTAAATAAAATACAGGAATCATATGATGATCTCAAGAATTAAACAGAGCTTTGTACCATTACTCTGCCATCATAATTGTTTTGATCATAATTTTTTTATAAATAAACAAACAAAACGTTTAGGTAAATATCTAATGCTATGAGACAACCTTTATACACTACAAATGCTTATTTCTGATGCTACAATAGACAAGTCACACAAAGAAATAACAACAAATAATATAGAACACGATAAGAAAATTTACTAGATGTAGAAACGACTGCCGAACGTAGAGAATACAAAACGAATTAAATCAATAGTTTTTTTTGTTTAGCTTATCCTTGAGGAGGGGAAATTTTCAAAAGACACCCCTTGGGGGGGTAGTGTTGGATTCGCCTAAGCGCATACCGACTAAAACCCCTCCTCGAGTAGGGGTGTCAACCCGAAAGTTGTGACTTCCAAGGGAGGATTGTTGGAAAGATTAGGGAGGCGGAGATAAACGAGGGGAGGGGATTGTTTGGGGCGATTGGTGTGGGTGTCCATTCACAAAAGTAGGGTGGACACTCGCTCGCGCTAAAAAGCGTAACTAGAAATGAGCAAAAATAAACAGCTCAGTAAAGAAATTACCAGGGCCTTCTGAAACGGTCGTTTGGTTTAGGGGCAAAGTAGGAAAGTGTCAAGATAGACGGGTTTGTGTAACCTGACAATGAGGGCTTAAGATGTGCTGCGAATTTGGTTGCAACCTAGGGGAGAGAAAATAGACCAGTTTCTTTTAGAATTTGGGTATTTCTGATGAACCTTGGGTAATTGAGTGCTGAGCGAAGAATCCGCACGTAAGTGCCTTCGAGAATTTGAAAGCGTCGGGGATGGGTGCAGTCCCAAATGGGGATGGCGTAAGAACAAACTCCTAATGATTGCGTTAAAAGCACGGATTTTTGTTTTTTGGGAGATGGTGTTACTTCGGAAGAAAGGTCTGAGTGCGATGAATGCACCCATGGTCTTATTTGATGGGGCGGTTATATACGATGATGGAGGGAGGTTTCCAGAGTCTACGTGAGAAGAAAATTGCTTCCGATTTGGTCTCGTTAATGGAAAGTTTCCATTTTCGGTACCAGTTTAGGAGCAGGGGCAGAAACTTATTAATTCTCGTTGTGTTTTGTAGAATGGTTTTGGAAGAGTTTATGAGGGCAATGTTGTCAACGTTCGAGCAGTCAGAATGGAAGTGTGGGAGGGCATGTTCGCGCAAAACAGGTTAATAAGTATGGGAGATAACTTGAAGCCTTGTGGCGGGTTTACTGGTAGAGAGAACAGAGCTAATCAATACTTTTTTCTTTTGAGATTATTCTCGAGGAGGGGAAATCTTCAAAGGACACCCCATGAAGAAATACGTAGAATTGAAGAGGTTGAACAGCATAGAATTTGAGGTTAGGTAATCAAGGGAGAAACCAGTTATTAGTAAGAGGTGCATGCAGGAACGGTTGAAGTTAGATTTCTAGGTAAAGGTGATTAAGGACAATAGAATACAGTAGAAAAGAAACAAAGGCATGCAAGAGATAAGAAGTTGAAATCTACATTGAAAAAATATTTAACATTGTAAAAGAAATAAATTTAGAAAAAAAATATCACAAAAAGAAACAATAGCCTTCATTCGCCACAGAAGTATGAAAAGGAACACGTGCCGCATGTCGATGACTAATTGGTTCACACGCAACCATATAGAAATGTGTGAATAGTGTTATCTATCTATAAATGGTACCTAAAACTTCTTTATCACGGTTTTTCCCAAAATGTAACTTTTTCTTGAAATGAATCGATTATGAAAAACACATGAAATGATCTGGGGGATGGTGTTTTAAATATTTTTTATTGAAAATAAACATTTTTAGATTGCCGTTTACAGTTACTAACAGTTCATTTTGGCAGTTACCGTTAACGGTTAAACTCCTACAGTACTGCTTTTAGTTGCAAAAGGTCTATTTATAAGAATCTCAGACAAAAAAACAAGGGGAATGTGTTTTAAACAAATTTCTTCATAAAGACATTTAATCTATAAAAATTTCACTTATCATAGATAACAGTCACTACTCAGTCGTTTCTGATTTCGCCTCTATAGTTGCTTCTACATCTAACCTACTCAACTTAACATAATACAACACAAACTAACTTAAGTTAGATTAGGTTAAAGTATGCAACAGTGCCCCCTTCCCCAATTTTATATACATAAATTGTATCGTATGAACGACTGTTGAGGAGATATCACTTTTTAAACGAATGCAACGTGAACTGTAAAGGCGAAGTCAGAAACGGTTGAGTAATTTTTTGATTGCTTTCAGTGAGTACTTTGTTATATTCAGATATATGTGGTTGAAAATGTATGTTCCACAGACTCACCAAATTATGCATTTGTATTTTAAATTAGAAATAGTCCTTGGAACAATATTAGTTTGTTTGTAGTTAAAGAGAAATAAATATTTTTTAAGTACATAAGTATCTACATAAATAAAAATGAATCGCTAAATGTGTTGCTAAGCTCAAAACTCGAAAACGGTACGACCAACTTCGATATTTCTTTTCTTTTTTAATGTTCCTGTACCAAATTCAAACTGTTCCTAGCTGTCAATTATAGAGAATTGCCAAGTGTATGACGGAGCATCACTTGAGCACAGCTCAACCGATTTGACTGATTTATTTTTTGTTGTATTTGTACCTAATTGACAGGACAAGGAATGCGTGAAAGAAAATTTTTGGAAAATACACGGGAAAATCTGGAAAATCAAACACCTATTTCAACATTTTAAAAAATTCAACCTCTGCAGGAAGCAGAAAGGGGTTTGCAAAGATTGTATGGAAGATTTTTGTTTTCGGTCAAATTTACTTGAAACTTGGTCTTAATGCTCTCTCGTTTAATTTGTGAAACACCTAATTTTTGTTCGGGACATATTTTATTTGTAGTTAAATTTAAATGATACTTTGTATTTATGCCCTTTGATATAATTAATCAAATGAAAAGAGACCGTAATGTTTTTATGGGGTATATTTTATTTGAAGTCGGATTTATTCGAAGGTTGCTCTTAATACTCATTGTTGAAATTAAGCAAACACGTGTTTTGGCTATTTTTAAAAATCAACCTTTAAGGATGAAATGTTGTTGCTACGTTTGTATTTGAAATCTAAGATGGNCTTTTAAGTGCAATATAAAAGAGTTTATTTTCAATAAAAAATACTCAAAACACCCTCTCCCCGATTATTTCATGTAATTTGTTTATGATTAAATCATTTTAAGCCATTCCCAACAAGAAAAAGTTACATTTTCGAAAAAGCCGGGATATGGAAGTTTTACCCTATAAATATAAATTGCATACAAAGCTATCGAGAAAGATTACGTTTGAACGATCTTCAATGACGTCTATTTCATTGTATTCGGAACTGACCCAAAAGAATAATTATTTCATATCCATCAATATAAAATCATCAAATATTTTTTAAAACGCATTCGTTTTTATTGTTTTTTAGTAGTTTGTAACGGATATATTTCTATTGTGGCTGTCAAATTAACTACAATGACGTTTACTTTTGGTCCTTGAAAAATTCATAGTTAGATTAACAATAAATGTGCAATTAATTCCCTCATATATTCATATCAAATCAAACATGAACACCATTGGTCATCTTTTTGGCCTAACAAAAGCCACTGAAGTTCTGATTGTAACTCTTGTTGGAATCTGTTGTACTATTTTCGATGCTTCGATTTTGGACTTGAATACCAACTTAGGGAAAGTTTGGTCGGTATCCCTCGACCCAGATAAGTTCTCACAAAATTCCCAAATGTTTATCAAGTACCTTTTGAGTGGAATTGTTTTAGTTCGGACGTTTTCGGTTCATCTCTATTTAGCCTTTTACATTGTCATGTTATGGCCTGCAGTTTTTGTAAGTGCATAATTGAATAATAATACAATTAATCGAAATTTGACCAATTTTGTCACTGTATTAATTAATGTAACATAAATTGAGGAAAAAAGAAGATACTGAATTACATCAACTAGGAACAGAAACCTAGCCGCCCATATGGCAAGCGAACATTTTATCACTAAACCATCGATGCTTCTTGTATAGTATAGTATGAAAATAAATAAAATTAACAAAAATACTGGTATTCAAGGGAACAAAAAGAGGGAAAGAGCGAATATAAAGGTAGGAGACGAAGAATTAGAAGAAGTGGCTGATTTTAGGTATCCATTAGGAAGTGAGATACGTCAGGACGGAACGAGTAGTAGGGATATAAAGCAGAGGATAGCGCAGGGTCAAGTCACTTTCAATAAAAAGAAGTAATTTTTGTGTTCGCGAACGATTAATTTGGAATTTCGAAAAAGATTGTTAAAGGTGTATGTTTGGAGTACGGGTGCGAAACATGGACAATGGGCGAGGCGGAAAAGAAAAGGCTAGAAGCGAAATGTGGTGTTACAGGCGAATGATGAGGATAGAGAATGTTAGAAATGAAGAGGTATTAGAAAGAATAGGAGAACAGAGAACTCTATGGAAGTCAATAAGAAATAGACGGAATAGGTTGGTAGGATACCTTCTCAGGCATGAAGGTCTAGTCAGAGATATATTAGAGACAGAAAGAGGAGTAGAGATAGACCTACAGTAGATTACTGTTCGCAAATAGGGATGTGGGTTGTTCTAGTGTTGGGGAAATGAGAAGATTAGCCCAGGATAAGAAAAAGTGGAGGTGCATATCCTGATCAGACTGATGATATGATGATGATGTTCACATTATTAATGTATTATTTGTTCAAATTTAATAACGTCGTCCGTAAAATCGATAATACCAAAAGTGAAATGCAATTTTTGTCCGTTCTGCTGAACGATACGTAGGGTCTTTGAAATCAACACTACTATTAAAACCACTTAACAGAGTTGATAGTAGCGAAAGTACCTTTTAATAACCACGCATGTAATATTAAATATGTTCTTTTTCTCTCACAATGAAATTGCAATTAAACAAATACTTTCATTTCTGATTTAAAACGTTTAGACCATTTCCCATCTTCGAATTGTTTATTGTTTGAAATAAGAATTATTTAGGAAGAACGGCCAAATCTTCTTCTACCCTGGTTGACTGTGGGTGCAGTAAAGTCTTTAGGGATGGGCTTCTTTGCATTTACGGCTGGCATGTATGCTTGCTTTGTATACGGAGCATGGAGACCTGCTTGCATCGACTTCTTTTTTGCTCAGATAATAGATAACGCTCCTTCTATGTACGCCTGGATAATTGTCTTAAGGTAAATGTATCTATCATTACCATTATGATGGTTTGACTATTTGTAATGGCTTTAACTTTTTTATTTTTTGTTTGTGATTAAGTAGGTTAGGTTATTAATTCTTTTTTTTATCATTTGAAATTTTCAAACGTTTATAACAATTTGAATTTGGCGCCTAAAATTTAAAAAAAGTTAACGGATTCATGCTTCAATTACCTTTAATTTTTGATTTTCAAAACTCTTCAAAAATGACTGATATATGCTCAAATAAGGGAAAATTATAAAATATGATCGTGAGAGGTCATGTGACGGCCTAGACGTCTAAAATTTGGGAAAAAGCTTTTTTTATTATTACTTACCTACAGCATGGTTACAATCGATTTCCGAAAGAGCTAAGGGCATTGGGCATTTTTTACCATCTTGCCCAAGAAGGTCCTTGGCTCTTAGCTCTCTAACCAACGTAGAGAAAATTAGCCAAAAAGTACCTGCATTGCGTAAATAGAAAATAAAGTTACGAGTTGAAAAGTCATTTTTGGATTTGAAACAAAATTAGAAAACCCTTTAGTCCAGATTTTTTCTCTTCCATGCTATGCAAATCTTTTATTATTCGATGATTTCCAGACAACCATGCTGCTTATCTGATTCAGAAAAGACACATGTCCTAATTACACTTATTTTTCTTTTAGTTACTATCGAGACCTAAAATCATTGACCTTTGGAGGTTTGGAAAAAAATTTGGACAAAACAAATAACATACCAGACGAACTGGTTATTCGTAGAAGAATGGCTCGTTCTATCAATGCGGATCCTCTAATTGATAACAAGAATGAAAATTTTAATAACCGTGTCAGATCAGAGACGAGTACAATAGAATCAAGATCTTTAGACTCACTTTTGGTAAGAATTTCGAACGACGGCTATGTAGAGGGCAACGTGAGCAGTGAGGTATTTGCACCTTCAGATGAAGACCCCAAAATTGTAAATTACGTGCAGAGAACGATTAAGGTACTAGACATTACCGACAGCGATATACAAAGAGCCAAAATGCAGCAAAGGAATAGATGTCCATTACCTTCTTCTGGACATTTATTACAACTACTAGACTCTAATGGTAAAAATTCCGACTATTTTCTTTTCTGAATAGGAAGTTCTTCAGATAATGCTATTTTGTAGTCCAAAAGACAGCGAATGAATCAATATGGATGAGTCAAGATGGGGCACTTCAAAGAAATAGACTACATGGAGCGGAAGTCTCAAACAAAACTGATAAAGTCAAAGAAACAGTTGAAAGTTTTCCTCAAGAATCAACAGAAATAGAAGACAGTGAAAGCAAAAGTCCTAAAATGGAAGAAAAGAAAGAAGTGAGGAAAATAAACGGTATTCTGGAACGTAGAAGACCCATACAGAAACAAACGGAGCAACAAATTTGTAACGAAGAAGTAACAACTGTTAAAAAGCCTTTAACAAATCCAAATGAGGACAAAATTACAGCTAAAAGGGAAAATTTAATTCAAAAAGCCGGCACGATGTTTAAAATTTTACATACGGATGTAGAAGAAGATAAAAGATCGAGGTTAACCCCTTCAGCAACATCTTCACACTATTTTTCAGGATCTTCGGTTTTTTCATATACGATGTCCACTTTCGTTCATCAGTTCGTTAGGGATATTGAATGTGAAGTCGAAAAGAAAGGCAATTCAGATAAAGAAATGCTTATAGATGAGTCAGAAATTTATACAACCAATTACGAAAGGGATGGCTCACAATTGACATCCGACAGTGAAAGCGCTGAACTTGAACTTTATCATTCATCCGTCATGCATTCAGCATGTTGTAGTAAAATAATTCAACCCGTTGACGGAATAATATATTTAGGATTCGAGGGTAAATGTTACACCACATCATCTGGTTATCCAAAACCGGAAGAGACAATAAGTAAGACAGAAACACTTACGCATAAGCAACCATTGTCAGTTGAATTGAACATGGCATCCCCACAAGATTTTCTTGAACACTTGAATCAAGATGAACCAATAAAACTCAGAAAAAGAAATAAATTGCTTCCCAAATATGTCAACGATGGGTACACACAAGATTATTTAAAGAAGCTTTGTAAAACTAATATTTTAAATGAAAAATCAGTTAATGATCAATGTTGATTTTTATACAAATATATTATACATTATCTGACCAGTATTTTATTAAGAACAAAGAGGCGCAGATAGGTGCGAGACATTTAGAACAATTAGCTTAAGTTCCCATGCGTCAAAAATTTGAACTAGAATCGTGCAGAGGTGGATGGAAAAAGGGCGGAAGAACTATTAGGGGAAGATAAATTTGGGATTAAAAGAAATAGAGGAACGCGGGAGATCATTTTAGCTTTATGGGTAACAATAGACAAAACGATAGAAAAAGGAAAGAGTGCATATATAGGACTTGTAGATTTACAAAAATCTTTTGACAATATTAAATGGGACAAGATGTTAAATATACTTAAAAATGTAGGGATGAGTTGTAGAGATAGAAGACTGATACTTAATTTGTATAAAGAGCAACAGGCATCAGTCATAGACCTGGAGCTGCAACGTAGAGAAGTAAATATTAGGAAGGCGGTCAGACAGGGATGCACAATGTCACCGCTACTTTTTAATCTATACATCGAAGATGCGATCAACATCATTAAAGACAATGTAACTGTAAGGATAGATATACAGAGGCAAAAGATTAGTATGCTTTTAGATTTGCAAATGATATAAGTAGCAGTATTAGTATCCAGCAAGGAAAAGTTAGAGATAGATTTAGATAAAATGGAAGCGGTATTGACAAACACTGTATTGTATGAAAATAAATGAAAGTAAAACAATAGTACTGGTATGCAAGGGAAGAAAAAGTAGGAAAAGAGCGAATATGAAGATAGGATACGAAAAATTAGAAGATGTGGCGTATTTTGGGTATCTAGGAAGTCAGATAAGTCTGGACGGAAGGAGATATAAAGCAGAGGATAGCACAGGGTCGAGTCGCTTTTAATAAAAATAAGGCACTTCCATGGTCGCGAACGGTTAATTTAAAAATTCGGAAAAGGTTGTTAAAGGTGTATGTTTGGAGCGCGGCGTTGTACGGGTGCGAAACATGGACAGTGGGCGCGGCGGAAAAGAAAAGGTTAGAAGCGTTCGAAATGTGGTGTTATAGGCGAATGATGAGGATATCGTGGGTAGAAAAGGTTAGAAATAAAGAGGTATTAGAAAGAATAGGAGAACAGAGGACTCTATGGAAGTCAATAAAACATTGGCGAGATAGGTTGGTAGGACACCTTCTCAGGCATAGGTTAGATTACTGTTCGCAAATAGTTAAGGATGCGGGTTGTTCTAGTTTTAGGGAAATACGAAAATTAGCTCAGGATAGGAAAAAGTGGAGGTACATGTCCAACTGATGACCTTATGATGATGAGCAATATTAACTTTAAACTTTACAAATATTGATACTTGTGGGAATTTATTTCTCCAGCTGACGATGAGTGTTGACATTAGCTACAAGAAAACACCGGTGATAAAAGAATTGTATATAATTTGTTCGTTGCCTGATATATTGTATAAATAAAAAACACCGTTTCGTTCAGCTGAAGTGCACAATTTGTGGACATAGTATAAAGTAAAATTAAATGAAAAACAATTAAACAGAACTAATACATTACCGAAATGAAAATNCTAGTCAGAGACATATTAGAGGCAGAAAAAGGAGTTAAGAGGAGTAGAGGTAGGCCTAGATTAGATTACTATTCGCATATAGTTAAGGATGTGGGTTATTATAGTTTTAGGGAAATGCGAAGATTAGCTCAGGATAGGAAAGAGTGGAGGTGTGTATCCAACCAGTCTTAGGATTGACGACCTTATGATGACGACAGAGTGACAATTTATTTTTATTAAATGAAAATGGTCGAAAAAAGTGGCAACATACACTACTTTTATTTTCTTCTTTTTAAGTTTTAAATCCAACCCTTTTTAAGTCAACTAACAAATATAAAGACAGAAATTAATGAGATTAGTGGGCTAATAAACGGCATACCTTAGTGATAAGAAATATTGATTTGTCTTAGTCTTGCGAAAATGACCAAGATTGTCTATATACGAGACCAAGACCAAACGAACAAGATCAAGACTAAAATTTAAGGTCTAACGAACAATACCAAGACTAAAGCAAAGACCGTAAGACCAACACCAAATACGCAAGACTAAACGAACTTTTGTGTTATCTTCCCCAATGTTGAATTAGAACTGTTTTTAAATGAAAGCGACTAGAGGCGTGGAAAGTTATTCATTTAATTTGCAATCTTAAACACACGTTTCGCCTTTTTGGTCGAAGGCTTTATAAAATTTATGAACATGTTAGTTTGTATCTCATTTTTGAGATTAGTAATCTAGTAAGTACTATAATCTTAATAATTAGATAAAGACTAACATCTTGTTCATAAATTTTATAGCCTTGAAGTTTCGACCAAAAACGCGAAACGACGGTTTAAGATTTCAAATTAAATAAATAATATTTCACCTCTCTGGTCACTTTTATTGTAACAGATCTAAACGAGGAATTATTGGTTCATTATTAGTTAAACTATCTGAACCAGCTTTAATATATACAAAAACATTTTTAGTATTTGTAATTATTGTGTTGGTAAATAGAAAAATTACTAAAAGAAACCTATCGGATCAAATGACAAAGACCAAGAGCGAGGGCATATCAGAAAGACTAAGATTAAAACCGGGACTATATTAGCAAGATTACGACCAACACCAAGATTAGATGTATTTGAGCAAGACCAAGACCAATACCAAAATTGATATTGGTTTTGGTTTTGCTTGGCTCATCAATAGCACTTCTACGATTGTAGATACAGAATATTTTTGTTTTAAATCCTTCTTGTTACAACATCGAAAACCACTTCGGCTTGATTTTCAGTTGTTAATTTAAGTATTATATAATTTACAATCGAAGAAATAAACAGAGGAATATCTTTACGAAAGCTGCCATTAAAATCGTGTAATTTCCAGCATTTCTTAAACGTCGCGTCGATGCTTATAACGTTGTTTATCTGAAATTGGAATGTGCTTTTTTATTGTGCATGCGCGGTTTTGCGATGGCTTGATATTATCTAAGATAAACATCACAAACTTAAAGCTTATTCTATTTCGTCGTCGTTTCGTGGTGTTTTGCTGGACAAATGTGTTCGCGCGGTAGGTGATGATTATGAATTAGTTACAATTAACACTATTAAGTGATACTTTCAACAAAATACTCACATATTAATGGACATAAAAGTGTTGATGTGCGGTTAAGTGTTTTCCGAAGCAGACATACATGAAATAGTTCTGTAGGCATCACGAGATATATACATAGAAAGGTAGGAGGCAATGTAGTAATATAATAAAAGTGTCAATCTAACTATTATTCAAGTAACGAATATGAGCCTTAACTACTGTCTTTTGACAATTATCACCAGTGGTCAAGTTATCTAGGCAGCCGTTATCATAGGGACGATGCAAAAAACTGGCGGACGCCGTTTACAAATTCCAGGACGACATGATTCATATTTCTAACAGTAGAATTTTTTGCAGATAGCGATACAGCAGTTTATATTTACTTAAAATTAGTAAAATTTCTACCCAGTTGTAATCACGTATCATGTAGTCCTGGAGGAAAACGCTTTTTATGTTGACAGTTTAAAGAGTATTGCAATGTTGCAATCCTTCTTGACTGAAGTTGAAGTTTAAGTTGGAAGGATGCTTGAAAAGAATATACTAACTCGCTGGTTTATGTAATATATTGTACTTCGAAAAATAGACTGGTAAAATACAACTTAATGCAGGCAGGTTGCAAAAGGTACATCTCTTATGTAGTGAGATTCCAGTCGAACCTGATGTTGTGAGACTCGTAACAGAATCTGATCTAGCCATAGATATGTTGTGCCCTAAATATATATTTTATGTACGAGGATTTTTAATTAGGGTCCTTGCGAAGTGAGTTAAGACTTAGAAGTCAAAATCAATCCTCCGCGAATATAAGTTCTTAATTTTACTTTATTTACAAAGACGATACACATTAATCAACCGCTTATTGACTAACTTATAATATATTAGTTGAAACGATTTAAGTGGTAGTATTCGATGTTCTCTCTGTTTTTTTCTCTTTAAAGGATTGACTTAGAGTGAGTTCTAGGAATTTCCAAAAGTAAAACATCTTTTACTGAAGATACCCTTTTTTTAAGTACTTTTCTCACTTCTTAGAAGGTTTGTGTAAGCTAAACTGAATAGGGTAATAAAGTGTATTTACAGCCTGTCCTACTATCATACTAACCTGAAAAAATCAAAGCTCAAACTTTATATTTTTTTATCTCCATGAAATATTACAGCTGTCAGAAAGCTTTAATTCATTAAATTGATTACTTGTCATACCCGTTTAAAATAATGACATTGGGTTCAATAAAATAATAAGCTGGGTGTGTTATGACATATAACCCAGCACACTGGCCCGTGCTGATGATGTCAGGAATCGACGCCATATTATATTGGTGTGCTACCATGTTGTACTGGTAAGACAAGTGTGACGTAGTAGTTTATCAAATGGCGTGTGTTCACCAAACTTTGAGGAATCTTTTATTATAAGTAACGTTAATAACTTTGGGAGCAAAATTGTTGTAAACGAGCACAAATACTATTCTCAATATGGCGTCAATTTGACGTCAACGCACTAGCCGTATATTTCGAAACGGATCAACAGTATGGCGTAGATTCATGACGTCATCACCATTGGCCAGTATGGTGGGTTATATTTCGGAACACACTCGTTATATTACATTTGTCTAAATAATGGCTAATGACCTATACTGACTT
This sequence comes from Agrilus planipennis, assembly GCF_000699045.2. NCBI lineage: Eukaryota > Metazoa > Arthropoda > Insecta > Coleoptera > Buprestidae > Agrilus > Agrilus planipennis. Next base: position 225,654 of record NW_020438908.1, on the reverse strand, counting down.
GAAGAGGTCAAGAGGTCAACGTTTATATTTATTTTTCTCTATGAAACATTATACTTGTCAGAAGGCATTTTACTAAAACGACATGATTTGGTTAATAAGGTAACACGATATATTATATTTGTCTAAATAATAACTTTGGGTTAGATAAGCTATATAATAAAAATGTAAGGATTAGAAATTAATATTATTCTACAGGGTGGACCGTAACAGCAACATTCAAGGACTCTGTATTTTTTCTTCGTCATTGGGGCCGCTATTTCACCTGCTAAAATGCTTAATAAATCATTATACAAACAAGTAATAATATAAATATTACTTACTGG
>NW_020438908.1:218130-225324 GCF_000699045.2 Agrilus planipennis | reverse complement strand
GTCTTTAGCAAATAAATCTTTTTTTCTATTATTTTTACATACCAACCTTTCCTTGAAGGTACTTCATAATCTTTCAATTACTAACAATTGACGACTTTATTTATTTTACAAAATTACAAAAGTTAATTACATTTGACAGGAATTTGTTTTTACGTAAGGGTGCACTCTATACCTTTGTTCCGTAACACAATTCCGGTCTCTTAATTCACAATATTTAAAGTGGAATACACAATATCTATTATTTACATTACTGTGTGTTTGGTATTACAAATTATTTATGATTCCTTTTTTTGCTAATATAACACTTCACTATGGTTTATTTCTGGGTCACAAACAGTCCCTTCGATGGCTTCATCAACATATGCTGATATAATCCTAAAATTGTAGTCATGTTTGTTCAGACTCCTGTATAAATACGCCGGCAACCTGTTGGTTAGTATCCAAACGCTTGTGTCTTCTTCCCTGTCCATTCTCATATCGTTAGGGAAAAACATCGTTTCACTGTTATGGACAAGAATCCCTAGGTTCGATCTGGTGTAAGGTTTGTGGGAATCCCAGCAAGCAACTCCGTCTTTCGATATGAGGTTATAAAAGAGAACACCTTTTCTGTCCATACCAGCACCCGATGCATGTCCATTTATTCCTCTCGATTGTCCCAAAATCTTGAAACTTTCCTTAGCGGTCATCCAGCCAGTTTCGTTACGAATGACCGACGTTGGCACATAAAATTCTCGAAAACTTGACATAGGATGAAAGAATAGGATCCTGTCGTCGCTGTTGGGATTTTCAGGACTCAATGCTAACGAAAATATCCCGTCTGTCCATTCAAAATCGATCCCGTGTATATTAAAAGCAGCCGCCAAGGGATCCGGAAAAAATAAATGGTCAGTTACTCTCCAACTTTTGTTGTTTTTGAGACTAAAAACGACCAATCCAAATCTCCATACATCAGTGATATAGGCATATGCATCATCACATTGTTTTCTTCTTATGTCAACAATTAAATTAGAATACAGACTGTCCTGCTTGATGAATTCTTCTGGTAATTCGTAGCGATGAATGAGATAATCAGTGTTTAGATCAAAAATGAATATCGTAGGTGGACAAACTTGTATAGGTTTTGTTGAGATCTCAATAAGACCCGAATCTAAAACCCATAGACGACCGCATACATCTGCTATCATGCGAAATGCAGACGTCAGACCAGTACATGAGCCTACAATGATAGATAATAACAATTATTGAATGATGATTACTGATGAGAAATGACAAAACCTTATCTCAAATTAGATACGCAGCCAAAATCTTTTGAAAGAGATTCCAACACTTAGGATTTATGGTAAACAGCGTTCGTTATATTAATTTTCTCATACCAAATAGTACTGAAGTTGTCAATGAAAAGAATATGGAAATATAATATTAGGATAACAAAAATGTACATTATAAATAATATTGAATCAGAATCTTTTAACATGGCCAAAGTGAATATATAGGAATAGGTATAGATTAAAAAAAATCTTGTTCAGCAAATAATATCGGATATAAAATTTGGTTATGTCAAGCACATTGGGACTACTGATACATTAAACTATTTATCTAACATCATTTATAGAAACTTAGATGCAAGTAAACCACTAATAGTAGTTTTCTTGGATTTAGCGAAGGCTTTCGACATGGTAAACCATAAAATTCTACTTGAAAAGCTTAAAAGACATGACATAGAGGCCCCACTCTAGAACTCTTAGAAAGCTCTCTCTCGTATAGGAAATAAAAGGTTAAAATTAGTGACTGCTTTAGTTAATATAAAGTAATATCAATAGGAGTCCCGCAAGGAACGATACTAGGACCACTATTTTTCATATTTTATGCTATTTGGGTTTAGAAGAAATAGAGGAACGCGGAAGGCCATTCTAGCTTTACGGGTAACAATAGAGAAAACGATAGAAAAAGGAAAGAGTGCGTACATAGGATTTGTAGATTTAGAAAAAGCTTTTGACAATATTAAATGGAACAAGATGTTAAATATACTTAAAAATGTAGAGATGAGTTAGAAGAGTGATACGCAGTTTTAGACCTAGGGATGCAATATGCAGAGAAGTAAATATTAGGAAGGGAGTCAGGGGGGGTTGCACACTGTTAGCGCTACTTTTTAATCTATACATGGAAGGCGTCACCAACATCATTAAAGACAGTACAACTGTAGGGATAGATATACACGGGAAAAAAATAATATGCTTAGTTTTTCAGATGATAGCAGTATTAGCATCTAGCAAGGAGATAGCTTTAAATAAAATGGAAGCGGTACTGACAAATCAGTACTGTATGAAAATAAATAAAAGTAAAACTAAAATACTGGTATGCAAGGGAAGAAAAAGTAGGGAAAGAGCGAATATAAAGATAGGAGACGAAAAATTAGAAGAAGTGGCTGATTTTAGATATCTAGGAAGTCAGGTAAGTCAGGACGGAAAGAGTAGTAGGGATAAAAAGCAGAGGATAGAGTAGGGTCGTGTCGCCGTTATTAAAAATAAGTTACTTCTTTGCTCGCGAACGGTTAATTTAGAAATTCGAAAAAGGTTGTTAAAGGTGTATGTTTGGAGCGCGGCGTTGTACGGGTGCGAAACAGGGACAGTGGGCGTGGCGGAAAAGAGAAGGTTAAAAGCCTTCGTTATAGGCGAATGATGAGGATAACATGGGTAGAAAAGGTTAGAGATGAAGAGGTATTAGAAAGAATAGGAGAACAGAGGGCTCTATGAAAGCCAATAAGCGAGATGGGTTGGTAGGACACCTTCTCAGGCATGAAGGTCTAGTCAGGGACATATTAGAGGCACAAACAGGAGTTAGGAGGAGTAGAGGTAGACCTAGATTAGATTACTGTTCACAAATAGTTAAAGATGTGGGTTGTTCTAGTTTTAGGGAAATGCGAGGTTTAGCTCAGGATAAGAAAGAGTGGAGGTACGTGTCCAACCAGTCTTAGGACTGACGACCCTATGATGATGATGATGAAGATTGTCCTGATTTGTAAGAGTACCAGCCCATGTACAGGTAATGTGATCACCTTTTATAGGAGTTATAATGAAATTCTACCTACGTACAGGTGGCTATCATCACCTCTAGGGTTTTGTTTTCTGACTTTTTTTGGTTTAATAAATACAAATTTACGAATTAATAACGATAATAGGTACCTCAAGCTTTCTAGAGTTGAAAACGAAAATAATGTTATCGAACGAAGAAGCAGATTTAAATTGATTCGAATTGAAATAACTTTATTTGTACAAATCAGAACAAGTTTTAAATACATTATAACAAATTTAGTTCACATATTGTCAAGAAATTGTTCTGAGAATTTGACATTTTTATTTGCACATTCTTCAGACGTACATGTACTTTCATTACCATAATAACGCGTCATTCTACAGTGACTGACCTACACTAACAATTGATGTTGCATTAATGAACTAGTTTATTGAAATGCATATCGATTACCTCATACAAGGTCTAAACGTTAAAGGAATAAACGGCTATTAGAGGTTGACAGTACAACTGTAGGGATAGATACAGAGGGACAAAAGATTAATATTCTTAAATTTGCAGATGATATAGCAATTTTAGCGACTAGCAAGAAGGAGTTAGAGATAGCTTTAAATAAAATGGAAGCGGTGTTGACAAAACAGTGTTGTATGAAAATAAATAAAAGTAAAACAAAAGTACTGGTATGCAAAGGAAGAAAAAGTAGGGAAAGAGCGAATATAAAGATAGGAGACGAAAGATTAGAAAAAGTGGCTGATGTAGGTATCTAGGACATCAGATAAGTCAGTACGGAAGGAATAGTATGGATATAAAGCAAAGGATAGCGCAGGGTCTAATCGCCTTCAATAAAAAGAAGTCACTTCTATGCTCGCGAACGGTTAATTTAGAAATTCGAAAAATATTGTTAAAGGTGTATGTTTAGAGCGCGGTGCTGTACGAGTGCGAAATATGGACAGTGGGCGCAGCGGAATAGAAAAGGGTAGAAGTATTCGAAATGTAGTGTTACAGGAGAATGATAAGGATACTGTGGATAGAGAAGGTTAAAAATGAAGAGGTGTTAGACAGAATAAGAGAACAGATGGAAGTCAATAAGAAATAGGCGAGATAGGTTGGTAGGACTCTTTCTCAGGCATGAAGGTCTAGTCAGAGACATATTAAAGGCAGAAACAGGACAAGAGAGAAGTAGAGGTAGATTACTGTTCGCAAAAGTTGAGGATGTTAGGACTGACAATCTTATGAAGATGATGCTGATAGTGCTCTTATCACTTCCTGCAAGCTCATCGCTTATTTCTGTTACACCCTGTATAGCTGTTTTCCTTTTTCCCGGTACGGCCGGATACTTAGCGTCATTGTCTGGTACCCCACGGGATCCTAGAAGAGTGTCGGATCCGCCGAGTACCGGATCCCGTCTTTAATTATTTTGTTTGTTATTGAATATTCTCGTTTTTGGAAGTAAACGTAGGTGTTAATAGTATTTTGAAAGTATCAGATTTTGTAATCATTATTTTCCGTTTTAACTCATAAACAAGAATGTGATGCAATTTATTTGAAAATTACAAACAACTTCTGGAAAGGTAAAATTAAAAATACATTCAAAGAGAGTTAGTTATCTCCTATCGCTATTTATAAGTCGTTCAGATAGTTACTGTAAGAACTGTACAACTATGGTGATAAATATAATGAAAATAAACTTCGTGCAAAGTTTTGTTTCGTGAATCTGTAAAAGAATTTATGTGTTAGTGTGCATTGAAGATTATTTGCCTTAAAGAGAACGCTAAAAAAGGTCAGTTTTTTAGTAATTTTGTAAACACTGTTCTTATTATTTTTGTGTAATTATACTCGACCCTTTTTGAGTACCAAATAAAACAAAGAAAAGTGTGACACGACCCCACACTGCTTTGTGTTATGGTTAAAACGTGACGAACATTTTTTTTTATGTTTAATTTTCCTTTATACCAAACAACTTAAATAAAAATGATTCAATTAGCGTGAAGGTATGTCCCGTATGTATAATTCCGTAATTACGTTATAAAACTGATTTAGCTGGTCTAATTTGGTACTTTAACGATATGTATAATGAGCCTTTAATATAGGTTCTAATTATGTAAAAAGTGGACAATTTTTACGTCTCTTTCTTTTTCGGGTATGGTGTAGTTCTTTTTTACTTTGCTCAGATCGTGGTAAACATCAAGGCTTTAGAGAAAGTAAATGAAATACAATAATACGTTTCGAAACAACAATTTGTCTACACAGTAACAGATTTGCGGAATATTTAGTTTGCATTTAAATTTTATTTTGCTAAATTTATCGGGAAAATCCCCAAGGATTATAAACGGAACGTGGTAGTAACCATACCTAAGAAAAGAGACGCGGATAGGTGCGAGACACTCGGAACAATTAGCTTGACTTCCCATGCGTCAAAAATCTTAACTAGAATTGTACAGAGGAGGATGGAAAAAAGGGCGGAAGAACTATTAGGGGAAGATCAATTTGGGTTTAGAAGAAATAGAGGCACGCGGGAGGACATTCTAGCTTTACGGGTAACAACAGCGACAACTTCAGAAAAAGGAAAAGATACATAGGATTCGCAGATTTAGGAAAAGCCTTTGACAATGTTAAATGGGACAAGATGTTAAATACACTTAAAAATGTAGGGATTAGATATAGAGATAGAAGAATGTTGCTTAGTTTGTACAAAGAGCAACAGGCAGTTATAGAACTGGAGTTGCAACGTAGAGAAGTAAATATAAGGAAGGGAGTCAAACAGGGATGCACACTGTCATCCCTACTTTTTAATCTACATCGAAGACGCGATCAACATCATTAAATGCAGTACTACTGTAGGGATAGATATAGAGGGGCAAAAGATTAGTGTGCTTAGATTCGCAGATGCTATAGCACTATTGACATCTAGTAAGGAGGACTTAGAGATAGCTTTAAATAAAATGGAAGCTATAGATTAGATTAATGGTCACGAATAGTTAAAGATGTTGGATGTTCATTTAGAGTAGTGCGAAGATTAACTCAGAATAGGTGAAGGTGCGTGTCCAACCAGTCTTAGGACTGACGACTTTACGACGATGATGATGATGATGATGATGATGATGATGATGATGATGAATTTTATTGTTTTATCCTTGTAGGATATCATAAATCCAAATCATAAATAAAGAAATGCAATTAGATGAACGAAAAAAAAAAAAAATAAAAGTAACTAAACAAAGTTCTGGCTACGTTCTTGAACCAGGCGCCTGATATTTATGCAATACGCTTTACCTACCTGTACGATGAAAATTCCAGCTGGGATAGGGTACTAATAATGGTGATTCTTCTTGCGGTATTTTGGGAAGTACTGCTAGTGTATATGGAATGCCAGTCTTCCACTTCGGACAAGTAACAAAAATCCTATCTTTGTAAGTTTCAACTCCTAAGGGAAGCACATTTTCTTGAATAAATTTTCCACTAGATATCGCATCGTACTTTTCTTGTTCGGAGGGGAATAAAAAATCAATCTGTTTCCATCTGTACCATGTTTTAAATGCTCCAGTCTGTTCTAAGGGATGGGGATAGGACGGTTCAATAGGATAATGATGTGGGAATAGTGTATGCGTTTCTCCAGACGATATTAAGTTATGGTTGTTGTTTTGGATATTATAAATGTATGGTTGGGTCAGGTTAAGGGCTAGGAAGAAAGGTAGATATTTGTGGTAACTGCCACCTAAAATAAATGTACGTTTCTTTAATTATATATGTAACGGAAATGTGTGTAATCAGTCATTGTATATAATTCCTAGAAAATGTATATAATTCCTAGGAAATGTATATAATTCCTAAAATCGCCCGGAAATATGTGACATCACTACAAAGTATAAAACAAAGTCGCTTTTCCGCTGTCCGCCCTATATATGTTTAAATCGTTAAAACTACGCGACGGATTTTGATGCGGTTTTTTTTAAAAGATAGAGTGATTCAAGAGGAAGGTTTATATGTATAATACATGCATAATATAGTATGGAAACACTGATAATTTTAGAGGTTTCTAATGTGATGTCGTAAAAAAACACATTTTTTGCGCTTACATTGCAAACGCTGGCTGAACCCTACGAGATAGATCAAAATAATGTACTACAATATTGTACATCTTAAAAGGGTCTACAAAAAAGTCCG
>NW_020438908.1:212902-214300 GCF_000699045.2 Agrilus planipennis | reverse complement strand
GGTTTCATTTTTCAAAAGAAAATTTTAATTTTATTTGTTTGATAGATATTTTGTATGGATATAGAGAAGGAGGTAAATGGAAATGTATTATTGTATAGCAGCTGTCCACGCGGACGCATCGCTCACTCAAGTAGGAGAGAGACAGATGTCGAACTCTGCCGAACGCGAAGGCTGATTGTGCCTCTTTGTCGCTCGTTCGGCTCTCTCGCTTGCACTTCAAGCCTTAAATGGAACGCCCCAGAGCGAGGTAACGACGCATGAGTCATGTTTTTTCGTGCGTGCAGCCGGCTCCATCGAATTATAAGACATTGTCACGTCTAAAAAAAGTTCTCAAAGAAGTCTTATTAATTGATCAGAAATTTAAATTACAAGCCATTCACTTTCATACAGTAATAATAGAATATTTGTTCAATATTCCTTTGAACAATTGCTTCTATTCTCATCTTTTCGTTTTGGTTTGACCAAGTACGTATTATATCTTGGTGAGCACCGATCTAATCTTAAGATTGTTTTTATGTATTTCTGTTGTAATTTTTCTACTTTGATTTCTTAATGCCCTATATTTCTATTGCGTACATTAATACACTCCTGACATTGAACACCATCATTATCCTTCTGAAGTCGCCGCTTGCGTTTCATTTCTTTGAAGATTTTGTATATTATTCCTTGGAATTTTCAATATAACACGAAAACGTTTTGTGCTATTCTGCCTATGATTCCACAAAAATAGAATTCCGTTGGAACCTTCCAGTGCAGAACGCTAAAATTATTTCAGGTCTGATGTGGTATTAGCATAGCATTAAAGATATTGTATATAGTAGGACCATTCCTTTGATCTTACCTAAAATTCCGACGTCTTCTTTGCAGGCGGTCATAAATCAACTTTATATGCGCCAAACGTTTGTATGTATACGAAAACAGTTCAATGGCGTTATCAAAAGTGTATTTATCAAAAGTGTATAGATACAGACGGCGATGCCGAATTCCCTCCCGCAGGTAGTTTTGGTTAAAATATAGATAGTCGAATTCCCTCCCGGGCACTAGCCGAGTTCCCTCCCGTTCATATCAGCTCCGATAATTAAGTTAACGACTACTTACCGATTTTATTTATCGAAAATAAATATATAATTATAGTGCACTTCAGTGGATAGAGCAGGGTCGTGTCGCCGTTATTAAAAATAAGTTACTTCTTTGCTCGCGAACGGTTAATTTAGAAATTCGAAAAAGGTTGTTAAAGGTGTATGTTTGGAGCGCGGCGTTGTACGGGTGCGAAACAGGGACAGTGGGCGTGGCGGAAAAGAAAAGGTTATAAGCGTTCGAAATGTGGTGTTATAGGCGGATGATGAGGATATCGTGGGTAGAAAAGGTTAGAAATGAAGAGGTATTGGAAAGAATAGG
>NW_020438908.1:210100-211995 GCF_000699045.2 Agrilus planipennis | reverse complement strand
GGTACTAGCCGAGTTCCCTCCCGTTCATATCAGCTCCGATAATTAAGTTAACGACTACTTACCGATTTTATTTATCGAAAATAAATATATATTTATAGTGCACTTCAGTACTTCAGTAAATTAAAGATAAAATAATTTCAGAAAGAAAACACATATCAGTTATGAAATGTTTATTTATTTAATTTTAAAATGGTTTCCTACTACCTTAACAAATTCAATGTTTGGAAATTCGTCTGCGTCTAGCTTTTTGATGCAATCATCCAGAAAAACTTTATTAGTTTTAGTTTGTCTTGTATTTGACTAATAGAAAGGTAGTCTGATAAAATTATTATTGTTATTGTGGTGTCTATAATATATGAATAATATTAAGATTAATATGTGATGTGAGGCTATATTATTTAAACAACTCTTTATGACTTTATAGTGGCAATTAGCACTCAAGGACATCCGCTGCCGTTGGGAGGCAATTGATGTATAATTAGGAGGGAATTCGACATCCCGAAAATTTTCACCCAAATTAAAAACAGGTATATGGGAGGGAACTAGGCATTATCCGATACAGATTATATGTGTACTGTGGTTTCACAATGACATTCTGTACAAATTAGCCACTACACTTAACGGGGAACTCGTAGGTATTGTAGTGAAATGTCGTATTTTAAAATATATCAAAAACATAAACCTATTGTTTAGAACTAAACTATATGGCTAGACCCTAGAGGTTTAGACCATTTGTTTAGCATTCGGGGGGTACACTGGTTGGATTCCGGGTCTTTGCCCTAGTCCATGGTTCTCTGTAGCTTCCTTGGATCACTTAGGCAAATGCTGGGGCAGTAGTAATATTCAACAGATAAATAATCTTTCACTTCGTTTCTGTCTTTATGTTGTCCTTTTTAACTTTCTCACTGTTACTCAACCATTACCACGATTCCTGAGAGGAGACTGAAGAGGGATTTCCGTCTTACTCTCCACGTGTAATCTACTGTGACATCGACAGCGAAGTGTTCGTTTTCAAAGCGTCATTACCCAGCTTTGAACAAATTTGTAGTTGCTCTATGCCCTATTAATTATTTATAAACCACCCTGTACAATATTTGCATCTATCTTAATTATATTTATATTAATATNTTTTACTTATTTATATATATGAAATCCTATGATATTGTTAGTTACTTAATAGTGGATTAATATGCAATATTAATTTGAAATCATTTTTTCGATTTTTTATTTACCCACTACAAACTACCTCAAATTAATGAGGGAAAAATTGTTGCTGTTGTAGTTTGGAGGTAGTTTGTAGTGGGTAAATAAAAAATCGAAAAAATGATTTCAAATTAATATTGCATATTAATCCACTATTAAGTAACTAACAATGTAAAAATATAGCTAAAGTATAGATCTTAAAATTTACATTAACACGCATCCAAGTCTCAAATTCAAATAGTATCTAGAAATCATCCTATTTACCTAAAGAGTGTTATCCTCTTTATAAAGTCTTACTTCTCATTTTGTTCTTCTACTTTAAATTGACTGTAATTTGATTTTATTAAATAATGATTCCCACCCGGGATACATACATCTGTACCTATAAGTGTACAGGGTGGTACATTTAAAGCTTTCACCTAGAAAGTTTGAATCGACGCTGGATACATACTAGGGTCAATTGAAAAGTCCCCGGCCTGACACATAGATGGCGGCACCAGAACTAAATCCATATGATTTTCAGTTAGTCCTAACCTTCAAAAGACGCGTCTATAAATTTGACGGCTGTCGGATCATTAGTTTGTGAATTATAGCATTTTTAGTGAAGCAACTTTTGTTATTGTGAAAAAAATGGATAAAAAGGAATTTCGCGTGTTGATAAAATATTGCTTTTTGAAGGGAAAAAATACAGT
>NW_020438908.1:161248-204903 GCF_000699045.2 Agrilus planipennis | reverse complement strand
TTTGACTAATAGAAAGGTAGTCTGATAAAATTATTATTGTTATTGTGGTGTCTATAATATATGAATAATATTAAGATTAATATGTGATGTGAGGCTATATTATTTAAACAACTCTTTATGACTTTATAGTGGCAATTAGCACTCAAGGACATCCGCTGCCGTTGGGAGGCAATTGATGTATAATTAGGAGGGAATTCGACATCCCGAAAATTTTCACCCAAATTAAAAACAGGTATATGGGAGGGAACTAGGCATTATCCGATACAGATTATATGTGTACTGTGGTTTCACAATGACATTCTGTACAAATTAGCCACTACACTTAACGGGGAACTCGTAGGTATTGTAGTGAAATGTCGTATTTTAAAATATATCAAAAACATAAACCTATTGTTTAGAACTAAACTATATGGCTAGACCCTAGAGGTTTAGACCATTTGTTTAGCATTCGGGGGGTACACTGGTTGGATTCCGGGTCTTTGCCCTAGTCCATGGTTCTCTGTAGCTTCCTTGGATCACTTAGGCAAATGCTGGGGCAGTAGTAATATTCAACAGATAAATAATCTTTCACTTCGTTTCTGTCTTTATGTTGTCCTTTTTAACTTTCTCACTGTTACTCAACCATTACCACGATTCCTGAGAGGAGACTGAAGAGGGATTTCCGTCTTACTCTCCACGTGTAATCTACTGTGACATCGACAGCGAAGTGTTCGTTTTCAAAGCGTCATTACCCAGCTTTGAACAAATTTGTAGTTGCTCTATGCCCTATTAATTATTTATAAACCACCCTGTACAATATTTGCATCTATCTTAATTATATTTATATTAATATTTATAGCTACATCAATGATAACTTCAGGATTCAATTTGCAATTTCAAAGCGCACAAGAAAGTTGAAATATTTATTTGCATGCAATATAATTAAGAGAGTGTAACGCGGTTATTATTTTTTTCTTTTGAGGACTGTTAGGAGATTTATTATAAACTGCATATTTTATTATTATTACTGTAACGAACGTATAGAAAAAAGCCTTAATAAATATTCAATTGTAGCAATCAAAGTGGCACATCCGATACTTTCAGAATTTATAGACAGCAGTTATTATACAATATTAAATGAGTTTAAAATTAGTAAAGTTAGTTGTAATGATATGGATACCTACAGGTATATGATGCTGTTACAAAATCACTTCCAATTAAGTTCTAGTAGGTAAATCATTTAATTTATTAAATTTGATCAATACGTTCACTAAAAGTTGTACGCATAAATAAACCCATTACTACCCATGGTTTAGTTTATTTTATAAAAGTTTATTTTAGCCGACTATTATACTATTCACAACTGGGCTGGACTAACATAATAATGCCTTACAAAGGTGACTTTCAGTTTTCACATTCCTAAATTATAATTTTAGAAAACAATCTAGTGAATTGAAAACAATATAAAGAAACTATTTTATTAATCCAATAAAAACTGCAAGACATAATTCTAATCGGAAGAACATAAAAAATCACGAGATGCATATTTCTGCATTTTTCATAAAAGCGTGGATATAAATGACCGAAGAAGCAACTTTGGTAAGAATAATTGACTGTAAGAACCACTTTTTTATGCATGTGGGTAGTACTTATACATGTATACCATTATACTTACCATTATTTAGGTTTCGATGATTGTCTGCTGCAGTGGTGTATTCTGTTGTTCTTGAACCATAAAACAGATCTCTAGACGGATCCCATTGTTGTATATTCTCACCCATTTGTTATACCCTACTCTCTTTTTCTGAAAAGATAATGTAAAATTGCATTTAATTGTATCATCGTCTATATAAAATTAGTAGTCTTATCCGTTTTTCCCACATATTTATTAGATCCATACCGACACAGTTTGTGTATAATGTTGAAACTGTGAATAGTTTAATTACCTCATGTCAGCAACGTCATATCAAGTGAATAGAATAGACATATGCATTTATACCATAGTATAAAGTCCGGCAGGCTAAACTTTGACTTAGGAGCGACCACCTGAGAAAACCCTATTCAGGTACACTGGTATAGTGTACCCAACAGAGACAGATATAGAAACGAGCGATACCTGTCCCTTTTCCTCCGTAATCAAGCCTTCTGGTTATGGTTATGGAGAAAAAGAGTCTTTTTTGGCTCACAAGGAAAACGACAGTAGATTTGTTGTATACCTCTCCCACTTGCCCTTGCAGGAACACCTAGGAGCGCTAGGTGCGGAGTTTTGCCGGCTCTGGAATAAAGATTCTACAAAGTACGCACATTCTTTTTTGATCTGTCTAAAATACAGAAAATCTTTCGCAGACCACCATAAATTAAATTTATGTGTACTGAACCGCTATGTACCAGGGTAGTAATGTTTTATTTGATGCCCTTCATCTCCTGCCTCCTCTGCTTCTTCTAAAAGTCTTTTATTCTTTCATTTGGTTTGTGTGTTCACATGGTATCATTACATGTTCTGCCGTTTTTGGTGCTTTTCAGCACATTGTACATGTTTTATATTTGTTCATCCAATACGTGTTAGCTTTCCATTCGTTACCCACTCTGAGTCTTGCGATCTTCTTTGTTCTTGCTGTTATCTTAGCTGTAAGTACTTTAGCTCATCGTTGTTGGACAATGTTACGTATTCTGAGTAGTTTTTATTGTTTTATAGTTTGAAGTGTCCCTTTTGTTTTTCTTTTCTTTTTCTTGATAGTTCAGAAACTTCATTCGCTTACCAGGTGTTTTGGTATACCTACACCACTCTGGTCTTATGATACCTCTTATGTGTTTCTTTTGTAGTTCTATTTCCGGTCTCTATATTTCCAGTGTCTACATTAATGCAGTTTTAACATCATCATTCTCCTTCCGAAGTCACCATCAAATTTCCTTTCTCCTGTTCCCCATACTTGTATCATTTTTATTGTCTAGTCTTGTCTCTTACTTTTTTGTATATGTTTTGTCATTGTTAGGTGAATAATTTCGTTCCCATTTGTCTTTTCTTTTCGATAAACCCTTACTTCCTTATACTTTTGATTCATTTTTTCTGTTTCCTCGTTTGTTTCTGCTGTTATAACCATGTCATCAGAGTATGCCAGAGTAAAAATCTCCCTGTGTTCGCTATTTAAGTATTGAAGAGTAGTGGGCTTAATGGACAGCCATGCCTTACCCCTTTTTGGTCTAAAGAAATAGATCACAATCTGTAATTGCTCCTGTTGTTATCCTAAATAGGTACAGAAGTGCATGAAAGACGTCGATTATGTAACTTTTTGATGAGTTCTTCCAGTTAGAATTTTAGATCTTCTATCTTTTTCTGCATGACTGGTATTAAATGCAAGTCTTCATGAAACATGGAATACCTCGCAGAAACATTTCAAATTCGTTTTAGTTTTAAATTCCAAACATTTTATTCTTGAATCAGATAAACCAGTTCATGCGCAGTGGTAGTTTTACGTGTATCCATCACGTTCGTAGAACTTGAAACTCAAGGCGTCTTGGGTTATACAGAATTAAAAATCTACAACAGTGTAGCCTAGCGTTAGTCTATACTTAAAAATAAGGTGACTACATCCTTCCTTTCCAATCAGTGAAATTTTATAGGACCTTTCTCCTCCCGGAATATACTACTTTCAAAGCTATGTGCAAATTGTACCCTTGTAATTACACAGTTGCTAGCCTAGTTAGTGCTTTCAGATAATATTATAATATAAACTGTAGAAAAAAACAGAAATAAATAACTCTTTTTATACATCTTCCCCTGTCCCTATTATTTCCAGATAAGGCAATTTAAAAATTTGAAAAAGAAACTGCGGATTGAGTCCGTATGGGGAATGAAAAGAAAGGGTTGGGGTTGCTATATATCATTTCACTACAACAAAAGTTGTATTTGACTTCAACACTTCGCCACACAATGATCCTTATTCTTTAGAAAGAAAACCAAAAGATAACACATTAGGATACAGGCCCATAAGTCTGCCTTCATCTATCAACATCAATCACTACTATTACTACAACCAAGAATAACACACCAGGCAACCATACTATGACAAGATATCATATATGGCTTTGACCTTTCACATTCCACCGAAGCAACATTCTTAAACGTTGAAAAAGCTTTGACAAAATATGGCACGAAGGATTACTATTCAAATTTTATACAAATTATTCACAGCTACCTGACCAACAAGTTGCTATCATTGAAAATCAACTGTCAACTAAAAGACAAATTGTAGCAGGAATGCCACAAGGATCAGTTCTTGGTCTATTGTTATTTAACTTATATATGGCTGATATTCCAACAACCACAAAATCCAAAATCGCCCAGTTCGCCGACGAGACAGCAATCAAAATCACCTACACAACAAGAAGACTGGGCAATATCTCAAAAGCGTTAGAAAAGACATCGAAATCATAACCAAATGGTTAACTAGATAACGATCATCCTTAACACTAACAAAACTGAAGCAATAATATTTGCCAAAAAAAGAAAGCGACATAAATATCCACCTCCTAAAATTGAATGTGAAGATTCAACCATTGACTGAAAAAACATCAAATACCTTGGCATCATTCTGAACAAACACCTTTCGTTGACGCCACACACAAACAAAATCATCAAACGCTATAAACAGAAGATGTTTGAAATCCACCCTCTACTGCAAAACATTAACAAACTGCATCTATATAACACAAAATCCACCTAATCAATCAATCATTTACGGATGTCGAATATGGAAACTCTGTAACAACATTTAGCTAACCAGTATAAAGTCCCAAATAAACGAAACTCCTGTAAAAATCACTAGTGCCGCATATTACATATCAAATAACTATGTCTACAGAGACCTCAACTTCTCACACTTAGGGGATTTAAGTAAAGAATGTACAAACCAACTGAAAACTGGCTTCAACACTCATGCAAGTCCACTAATCCTAAGGAAAGCTTCACCAAGACTGACACGCAAATATATTATGAACAATCCATAAACAAATACAATCGTGCATTATCAATCGCAAATACGTTTTCAAATATCGGAAAGTCGGAAAACGTAACAACATGGCAATCCCGTAATCCTGAGTAGCAATCAAATAAAATTATGTACAAGTGGTATACACCAATCCTTTTATCTATCGAAGAGTTTAATTTAATGTCACCCAATTACTTCTTTCAAGTACGTCGCAAAACATTTTGAGATCGGACAATAACTGTCGTTATTAATCCTTTACGTGAGAATCTAAAATTTTCCCTTTATCCATTATAGAATGGATGTATCGAATTCCACCCTGGAAAATTTCAATTCAGTTTCAATAGGGCTTTCCCGAAGCCTAGTGTATGGATATAAAACAATTTTGACTTTTGTTGTAAAGTTTAGAGTTGGGAAAGAATCTGACGATTAATTTAAAAGTCAATGTTATATGTAAGTGTTGATTTCAAGTTAGATAAATCGTTGTATTGAGCTAGTTTTGGGCAGAGATTATTTATTATATTATTAATTTAATGTGTTTAAAACATAAATTAGTTATTAATTTATTCAATTGGAGCGCATATGTGTATTATATCTTCATATGCATATGTATACGAGTACACCATGCTAATATTGCATGCATATTAGTAATTAACCTATAAACCATGTATTTAGTGATTTTATCATGTTAATTAATTTATTGCTTACTTATTATTGTATTATTTGCGCTATGAATAATTTCATTTAGAATGCGTAAAGTATGCAATGCAATTGCGTATGTATCCGTGATTTTCCTTATCCAACAAAGATCAACAGATGAAAAATTGGGTAAATTATTTCAATGTAATCCCTAATTAGGAAGTAGAGGGCAGCTAAGGAACAGTGGATTGATAGGAGCTGTAAAGAAGTAGAAGAAAAGTTTAAAGTAGGTAAAAAGTAGGTAAAAGGAATTTTAGAGAGGTAGGATACAGTAGCAATAATATAAGAAACGAGGAAGGGGTCATTTTGATAGAAATTGGAGAAAAGGCAGATAGGTGGAAAGAATATTTAGAGAACCTTTACGCAGGCCCTGAGTTAGGAGATATATTAGAGAAGGAAGATAGTGTGGAGTTAGATGAGCTAGGTTATCCCATTATGAGAGAAGAGTTCGATGTAGCATTAAAAAACTTAAAAAATAATAAGGCGCCAGGTGTAGATGGGATACAAGTACCATACCTAAAAAGAGAGGCGCGGATAGGTGCGAGACATTTAGAACAATTAGCTTAACTTCCCATGCGTCCAAAATTTTCTGTTCTCCTATTCTTTCTAATATCTCCTCATTTCTAACTTCTATACGCGGTATCCTCATTATTCAGGTCTAATACCACATTTCGAACGCTTCCAACCTTTTCTTTCCGCCGTACAGAGTCGTGCTCCAGACATATTCTTTTGACAATCATTTTCGTATTTCTAGGTTAACCGTTCCCGAATATAGAAGTGGCTTCTTTTTGTTAAAAGTGATTCTACCGTCCGCTATCTTCTATTTTGATTTGTTATGATTCGATATAAGATATGTAAACAAAATCAATGTGTTTTTTGAGTTTGAAATTTCACAGTTACCTATTCTATTTGACGTCCGAATGATGTTTCAATTATACGCATTAAAGGTTTTAACAGGTTTGGTATGATCTGATGAGAGATATGGAAACGAAGCTAATGAGTTATTTGAGTTTGAAGTTTCACAGTTATTCTATTTGACGTCCCAATAATGTTACATTCATCATCATCATAAGGTCGTCAGCCCTAACACTAGTTGGACACGCACCTCCACTCTTTCCTATCCTGAGCTAAACTTCGCATTTCCCTAAAACTAGAACAACCCATATCCTTAACTATTTGCGAACAGTAATCTAATCTAGGTCTACCTCTACTCTTCCTAACTTCCGTTTCTGCCTCTAATAAGTCTCTGACTAAACCTACATACCTGAGAAGGTATCCTACTAACCTATCTCGCCTATTTGTTATTGACTTCCATAGAGTCCTCTGTTCTCATATTCTTTCTAATACCTCTTCATTCCTAACCTTCTCTATCCATGGTATCCTCATCATTCGCCTGTAACACCACATTTCGAACGCTACTAACCTTTTCTTTTTCGCCGCGCCCACAGTCCATGTTTCACGCCGTACATTCAATTAATTATCAATTGTACGCATTGAAGATTTTAATAGATTTGGTATGATTTGATTTGAGATATTGAAAAGAAGTCAATGAGTTATTTGAATTAGAAGTTTCACAGTTATTTTATTTGATGTCCCAATAATGTTTATATTTAATTAATTATTAATTACACGTATTAGACTTTAATAGATTTGGTATGATTCGAGGTAAGATGTGGAAAAGAAACCAATGAGTTGATCATTATCAAAAGAAAAAAAAAATAGTGAAGAAATTGGAACGATGCGATATGCATTAAAATGAATCAATGTTTTTTTGATTGGGTGAGCAGAGACATTGAGTTAATGCGCGTTCGACATGCATTAAACGGTTCACTTTTAATGAAATTTTTTCTAGTGGTTTCGTTTTTGAAACTCAATTCATGTAATTATGATATTAGATTTCATGAGGTGACATTATTAACAACCTCTCGGTTTTGTGGCGTTATTTCAAAAGTTAATTACAATTTACAATATCTAATTAAAATTAGCAACACGAATAGAAACATTAATGGAGCATTTTGTACACACACACATACTAATGTCTTTACTTTTATTATATACAGATTATGTCTAAATAAATTAAAGAGCGTGTGTAATAAACGCTGTTCTATATGTGCATATTTTTTGTCTACTTCAAGTTCCCAATTTGCTAATTGAATGGAACGGGTGTTTAAATATTTATTTGTAATCAAATTTGTATTTTTCGTCGTATTTTAATGCAACAACTCCAATTGCAAGAATACATTACTTTTGGGAGGAAATTAAAATAAATAACAAAAAACAAGCAATATTAATTTGAAATCATTTTTTCGATTTGTTATTTACCCACTACAAACTACCTCAAATTAATGAGGGAAGGATTGTTGCTGTTGTTATACCCCCGCCGGGAATCGAACCCGCGACCTTTGGATTTACGCACCAATGTTCTACCACTAAATTAAGTTAATAAAAAACCGACGGATCGTTAACCTTGTAGGTCGGTTGGTCGTGGTTGCTGTTGTCGCCTCTCGCAGTTTAGTGGTAGAACATTGGTGCGTAAAGCCAAAGGTCCCGGATTCGATTCCCGGCGGGGAGTATGACAACAGCAACAGTTCTTCACCCATTAATTTGATGTAGTTTGTAGTGGGTAAATAAAAAATCGGAAAAATTATTTCAAATTAATATTGCATATTAATCCACTATTCAGTAACGAACAATGTCACAGGATTTTTCATATATTTAAAAAACAAGCATTTTGGAATATTAAAAAACCCTCATGGATTTTAAGTAAACGTATCAGCCAAAATTTTGCCTATATTAAATACCTACACGTAGAAATGTCCCGAAAAATAAAAGAATAAAACAAAATTTCATCCCAGTTACCTTTGGTTAATCGCAAAAGTATAAAAATGGAAAATAGTCGAATGTTCAAAGAAACTATTCACGAAGTATCTACCAACATACAAGAAATAGGTAGGTACCTACTTATTTTACCAATTTTTTTTTAACTTTCAACAATAGGTATTCTTAATGTAATTGATTTCAAAACTTACCTCAAATTAATTTTTCTTTGAAGACTTTTTTTACAATAATAAACAAACACTGTTTTATATTAGTTCTGTTATTTCACGGAGTGTAGTTACAGTATAAACTACCGACTATTGCAACTCTTACACACTGACTGTTATTGCCGCAAGTTTGCGCGCTTAAACTAAATGATGTGAAAGTGTATAGATATGCGTTCTATATGTGTTTGATTTTCCGGTAATACACATTCTCTTCATCAAAGATTCATTTTCACCTAGTATAATAAACAAGTAAACATGTAATGTTTATCATAAATGTAAATAAACTAATGCACTTTGTTTGAATGGGTAATGTAAAGGGATGAAACAGTAACCGAAGGCTCCGTTAACATAACTTTTGGCAAACCATAAACTATACCATTAAAGGATGTCCATAAATTATGTAATGCAATATTTATTGAAATCTGAGCCCTCTCCTCCACGTAGAACCCCCACACCTGACCTAACTCATACTCCCTCCTCATTACGTGCATTGTAAAAGTTGTAGGTTTGGATTCAGAAATGGAAGTCCTTTTGAAATTCTTCTACACAGTGGCCACTGAAATATTTGAGTGGCAGGGACGCGGCCAGCTTTCTTTTTTGCCATTGTAGCTGTTAAATTCCTTACAACCCAATAAGATGCCTTAAGTTCCATAAAAGTAACAATGTAAAACCACAAGTAACAGGTCAATTGAAAAGTCCCCGGCCTAAAATAGTAAAACACATTTTTTTTGCAAAATTCGTTTTTTTTATTCAACATAATTCCCTTCAAGGGTGATACACTGATTATAGCGATACTCCAACTTTTCGATACCATTTTTTAGTACGATTTGTCCTTTGCTTCAAAATAGGCCTCAGTTTCGGCGATCACCTCTTCATTCGACGAAAATTTTTTCCCAACGAGCATTCTTTTGAGATCTGAGAACAGCAAGTAGTCGCTGGGGGCCAGATCTGGAGAATACGGTGGATGCGGAAGCAATTCGAAGCCCAATTCATGAACTTTTGCCATCGTTTTCACTGACTTGTGAGACGGTGCATTGTCTTGATGAAGCAGGACTTTCTTTTTCTGCGAATGCGGTCGTTTCTCGGCGATTTCGTCCTTCAAACGGTCCAATAACGCTATGTAATAGTCGCTGTTGATGGTCCTTCCTTTTTCAAGGTAGTCAATGAAAATTATTCCACGCGCATCCCAAAATACAGACGCCATAACCTTGCCAGCCGACTGTTGCGTTTTTGCACGCTTTGGAGCGGGTTCATCGTGTGCAGTCCACTCCGATGACTGTCGATTGGACTTCGGAGTGAAATGATGGAGCCATGTTTCATCCATTGTCACATATCGACGCAAAAACTCGGGTTTATTACACTTGATCATCTTCAAACACTGCTCTGAATCATCAACTCGTCGTTGTTTTTGGTCAAAAGTGAGTTCGCGCGGCACCCACTTTGCACAGAGCTTTCTCATACCCAAATATTCGTGAATGATCTGATGTATACGTTCCGTTGATATCTGTAGAGTGTCTGCTATTTCATTCAATTTCAATTTACGGTCATTCAAAATCATTTTGTGGATTTTTTTAGTGTTTTCGTCCGTAACAGCCTCTTTTGGGCGTCCACTGCGTTCACCGTCTTCGGTGCTCATTTCACCACGTCTAAACTTAGCATACCAATCCTTGATGGTCGATTTTCCTGGGGCAGTGTCCGGAAATTCGTTATCAAGCCAAGTTTTTGCTTCAACTGTATTTTTTCCCTTCAAAAAGCAATATTTTATCAACACGCGAAATTCCTTTTTATCCATTTTTTTCACAATAACAAAAGTTGCTTCACTAAAAATGCTATAATTCACAAACTAATGATCCGACAGCCGTCAAATTTATAGACGCGTCTTTTGAAGGTTAGGACTAACTGAAAATCATATGGATTTAGTTCTGGTGCCGCCATCTATGTGTCAGGCCGGGGACTTTTCAATTGACCCTAGTATATAATCCGCCATAACTCATCCGAGCGGCACGCCCTAGAGGTTTAGATCATTGCTTAGCTTTCAGGAGGATGCCACTCGATTTCGGGTCCTTCTGCCTTAGTCCAAGTTTTCCTCTATTTTCCTTGGATCAGCTAGACAAATGCTGGGGCAGTACCTACATAATATTCTACAGATAATTTTTCATTCTCTTCTGTCTTCATTTCGTCCGTCTCATCTTTCTCATTTCAACGATTCCTGAAAGGAAGCTGAAGAGGGCCTTAATGGCTGATGGGAATGAAACACCTAAAGTTGTGATCTAACTCAAAACGCCTTGAGTTCGGGGATAATACATATTACTACTTAATAACACAAATAATAATTTGAACTTAAAAAAGGCAGTTTTTTTTAAATATTACACATAATTTAATTTTACTTAGGTATTTATTTGTCAACCAAAATGAAAAAATTTCTAAGAACTGCTTTGATATAGACGACTTGGATTACTGGCAATAACTATATATGTATGCGAAATAAAAGTTTTTGTGACCACAATTAATAACTAAAATTATTTCAGAATTAATAATTTGAAAGGCTTAACGATAAGTAGTATTTATTATTTAAAAGCTCATTAAATGGTACTTAATACTAGGTAATTATTGATGAATTAATAATTTATATATAAGAATTGTAAATTTTCCTTTTTAGATTTTGACGCTAACTTTATATGAATACATACTTGCAATTAATTTGTATTTACCATTAGAAAATTGTTCTTAAAATAACATTTGGGTTTTTAATGTTTATTGTGTTAAAAATAATGCGATCATACATAATTGTCTATTGATATTAAATTTTGTAATAATATCTGTAACGCGGTCAAGTTTTTAAATAAATTCAGCAACAATTTTTTAACAAGTAATTTTAGGGACAGGCAGAATATGTATTAGTCCAGGCAATATGAGCGGGTGAGTGGGAAAAATTAGACAGATAAATCTTTTTTAACGCAATTTAGTTCGGAAGATTCTCCTGTGAATACAACGATATAGGTTGCCAGCCGGTAACCCTGTCGGGTATTGTTTAAATCTCGATTGTTTAAAAATAAACCAACTTTCTTGACCGGAATAATTTTTTTATATTCTTTGGTTTAATTCGATAAAAAAGGTCTTAAGTTTTTTTGTAAAGTTAATGTTTTCCGAGATGGACTTTTAAAAGACTGATTATACATAAATTTTTTTTTTTATTTTATTTTCTATGCTTCAAGAAGTTATTAAAAAGGTAATACACATTCTCTTCATCAAAGANTGACCAAGAAAAACAAGGTTTTTAAAAATTTTTTTTTTTTATTTCTCAACATAATCTCCTCCAAGGCTGACTATATTTAATAATATGCACCAAATAAATTTTACTTTTTTCTATTAAAACGTTTTGTAATTTAATTATTAGTATAAGATGCGCGAATGAAAGAAAGACAGCAGTAGTCAGTGGTATATGTGTATTGTATATATAAAAATTACCAAGTCAAGTCAAAATTTTTCTTGAGGACGGAACATTTAGCAGTTTTCCAACAATATTTTAACAAGCATCTACATACCATGTATATCGATACACTAAACGATTAATAGTAATTCGAAAATACCTAAGCAGTGTTTGCATAGGTCGCACATAAGTGCCATACCTATAAAGGAAGAGAGCTTCTGTTACATCTATCTTTTTGACGATTATGACGTATGACACGCAGGGCTTATACTTCCCTACAACGATCGAATTGATGCACGTTAGGTACTTCGTACCTCTCTTATCGCCCATCGTTTTCGCATGCGTCAAGTCACGAAACATACGTACCTACTCGTGACCTTCGGAGCAGCTGGCACGCAGACAGGTCAATTGCACGTAACGTCGATTAGTAGTTGTCTGCACTCCGTAGTTACCATTTGATTGGAAAAGTTACTATTTTACCACAAAATACAAAAATAAGTTTATTTTGAAAATATCAAGCAAAAATCAAGGTATTTGTGCACGGTTGCCACATATAGACGGTTCAATAAAAATGCATTGTCGAAATCATACATGAAGGGTGGTTCCGCACTAAGGTGCCAGCAAAGACGACAGATCGGTACTAACGAAATTATTTTGCGATTAGTAGAAGACAATCGCAGTTTGAGTATTCGAGTCATTGTACTGCAAACCATTATCGAAACACGCCATACTGTGGTCAACACATATTTCATCTTCTCCCTTAATTTTTTCGGATAAATGAGGGCTTGAGCGGGTTGTGTCATATAGGTGGACAGAGAACAGAGCGTAAAGATTTCTAATTTACTATGGATCTAAAAGGGGATGTAATAAATGATTTTTACGGTTGTTATTTTTTCTTGACTATTTATTTTGCATTAAGTTTTACATGTACAATGCATCTAAACTATCTTACAAATTATCTATCAATTTTTATATGACATCACCATATGTAGGTACGAATTGTAAAAGATTCACCAATAATTCATCTAATTATTCTCATTTACTTATACACAGACTAGTTCAATGTGACAATAACGACTAGCAAGCAAAATTTAATAAATAGAAGCGTTCGCAACAAGTGAAATTATAAGATATGTACAATAGACAACGAAATCAGTTATGTACCTAAAAACTATATGGCGCTTTTATTCTCATGAATTATTATTATTACCTTAATATTACTATCAAATTACATACTTTATTTTACTTACGAGTCAAGTATTATACATGCATATGCTTATAAATCGATTTAGAATTTAGTTTCATATTCTTTTGATGAGATTCAGTATTGCCAACCGTACGCTTCCATATACAGTACAAAAGAGTGGAGTGGAGTCTAATAAGAATCAAAAATTAAGTTGGCTACATTGAATTACTGACATGTCTGTCTTGACTCGTGAAAAATAGTACTCATATGGTTATATACTATAAGTAAGTAAGTAACGATTAGTTAACAAATACCAATGAATCACCGTTTTGGTTATTTACACGTAATGGCAGAGATTTGGAAGAACCACGGGGCTTATACAAGCCGTAACTACCCTGTACTGTTGTAGAAGGGTAATAATTTGAAGATGACCACGTTTTGCATTTAGTTCCTTTTAATACGTCGTCGACACGTGCTGTCTGGATTCTGAAGTTTATCTCGTACGTCGACAATGTGTCTGTTGCAACTTTTTGAAATCTGTTTGAAATGAACCACAATTCTTGATAACCTAGTAAAGGATTGGTAATTACCTGTTGACAAAAAGAGAAATACTGTAAATTACGTTAGTCGGTTTTGAATGTTGATTTGTTGGATAACTAAGGGAACGCACCCATACTACGTGACCTATTTTTTTATAGTTTTTTTACCCTCCCCGCCCCCTCGATGACTACCCGTGGTATATGCCAAGACCCCCCCATCCTTTCTAGTTTTCACGTAGTGTTCATAAATATGGTTTTAAATAATTTTTTTGCACACAGAAAGTTTTAAATATAGATCAAAAGCGAAAGAGTACGATATTTTCTAACAGGATATGTGAACAAAGCCTAAAATTCCCTCGCCCTTGTGAACAAGCGTGGTATTTTTGAAAACCCCCTCCATCCTTCTGACGGGTCACATAGTATGTGTACGTGTAATAAAGCATGCCTTTTTATTAATAATATTTCCGCATGTGTTGAAATATCACATCAATTACAAATATAAAAGTCGTACGTATTCGCATGTAATCAGATCGCTTTCCGACCGATGCAATACCTTTTTATGTTGTTTTCACCTGCCTTAGTGGCAGCTTACACGACTGATTTTTATTTTGAGCAAATATATGACAGAGTATTTTGAATGATATAATTTTCATTCTTGTACTGCTAATTTTTGAAAAGATCTACATTTAATTTTAGTATCTAGGTATTTCACATTTCATCTTTGTTCCAAATTTCTTAAAATACTTCTTGAATTTTGAGTAGATAATATTAACATTTAGTCAAAAATTTATCAAACCACCAGATGTGGATATCAATTTTAAATGCATCTATTGAATACATTAAGTGAGCTTAAAATTCACTGCATGTGTATGTAAAAATAATAGTTTGTTAAGAGTCCATACACCACAGTTTTGATGTTAAAGATAAAGAACGCTCCGACGTACCGAAAAAACTTAAGAATTGGAAGCATTTCTTCGTGAAGATTCATCTCAGACACTAGCTGAAAGCTGAATATGCAAAATCATTAAGAGTAGATGACTCGACAGTTTGGTAAAGTGTAAAAGCACTAGGAATGTTTCAGAAGCAAACATACGTATTAGATGTCGTACACGTTGAAACCGAGAGAAGTCGAACGACGTTTTTTACGTATGAATTGCTGCTTCAACGTTACAAAAGGAGTTTTGCATGGTATCGTGACTGACGATGAAAAGTAGAAATCTAAAATATCGTGAGGTAAACCCATACATGCAGGAACATGGTCGGCTAAGGTTAATTTGGAATAAGGATGGAATCAGCAGAGTATAGTTTATTATGAGCTGGTCAAACCGAACTGATCTATTATTATCTATCAACTGCAATTAATGCATTTTGCTACATGACAATGCTCGACCACATGTTGAAAAATCGGCGAAAACTTAATTTGAAACGCTGAAATAGAATGTCCTACCCCACTCGCAATGTTCACCAGACAGTTTATTAGATTATTCTTGTTCCGATTGATAACACATGACTTGGCCGATAAGCACTTCCATTCCTATGAAGATGCCAAGAAGAGGACCAATTCTTGGATAGCCTCAAAGGACATGTCGTTTTCTGACATGAAATTCAAATACTGTCAGAAAATAGGAAAAAGTAGTTGCTAGCGATGGGCAACAATTTTAGTGACATGTTTTTTATGACTTTTTAAATAAAGCATTATTTATTACCAAAAACAGTGTAACCTCCCTTATACAAACTGATGTATTTAAAAAAGTATTTCCAAAATTGAATCGATTCACGGTTAAAAAGAGTGCATTGTTTTCACCACCAGAAGAAGTATATGAGGTAGCGGTTGTTTCGCCTTTGGTTTCCTTGAAACTCTCCAGTGATTTATCGCTTTTGGATGAATACAGAATACTTGATAGAAAATTATTGAAGTGGGATATATACTTGAGTACTTCATACTTGATAAGTAAGGTCTATGGAAGCTGACCTTGGTGAGGACCTTCTAAACGAAATAGCAGTGAATGCCTATAGATGGTGATATAATATAGTTGCTCGGCCATTTTACATAGAACTTTTATAGCAAAATGTAGATGGGAGATTAGGCAAACTTTGATGAAAAGTTTTAAACTGTATCCAGACTGTAAACTCCTGCACACTTCTAATTTTGGGGGGCCAATGTTTTTACGTACAAGGGGTGCATAGCACTTGTGTATGTACAATATTTTTTTAGTACAGATTTTTTTTAGATTAAGATCGTTTTGTATTCGAAATAATATGAAGGGTGTAATACAATGTTTCAAATTAAGTGTGTGTGGGGAAGGGGGTTTGAAATTTCAATCCTTCCACTTAAATAAGTGCCTGTATGTGTTTAACTTTTTTCTCCATAGATAACTTACTTTAATCCCACTGATAAACTGCAGTGTCTTCGGGTTATAAGAAATTGTGTCTATATTTTCCGGACCATATTCAGTAGCAGTATTCCAACAATTTAATGTTGTTTCGTGCATTAAACCAAAGTATGCAATTCCGTCTTTGTCGATGGCTTCGGCTGCGCTTTGAGATGGCCTTGTTCCTTTGTACACCTACAGTATAAATTATATTACGACATTTGTTTATAATAACAATTCTTTTTTAACCAAAACTACTCTAAAGGCATTTTATTCGAAAAAATAAGCAAACACTTTTACTTATCTGCGTACGTATGATGACAAATATTTATTTTTTTGATTTTTGTAATAATGGAATGAAACATTTTTTAAAAAATAATTGTTGGTTGTAATTTAAGCTTTGCTAAGTTGAATAACTGGACCATTACAAGTGGTTGGTTTTATGATTTTTGTGTATGGAAAGCTTACACTGAATATTTCTGGGGATGATTCAGGATCGCTGTAAAACCTGGTATGATTTCTGATATCTGATGTGTAAACAAAGTTCTCTGTTCCACTGGACATGGCGTGATAGAAAAGTTTCCTGTCACTTCCGGGCTTGTAAGGTGAAAGAGCCATGCCCAATACTCCATCCATTAAGTCGAAGCTATTTCCTGAAAATTTTGTGCAAACAATCAAAGTGTGAAATGAAAAGGTTAACAAAGCCTCAATAAAAAGTATTTATTAAATAAATGGGAAAATGCGTATCCAACCAGTTTTAGGACTGATGAAAAAAGAGGTAGATACTCATAGGTATGACATCTTACTTAAATTTTTATGAATTTCAAATGGAGTGGCTACTTTAATGTGAGACTGTACCGCGCATTCAACATATAGGTAGTTTATATTGACATGAACCTTACTGCATTTAGATTGTACATTATGAAAATAGTGAACTGACTGAATGCAACCACTGATGGATTAAAGACAGTGACGGCGAATGCATTTAGGTGGTACAAATTGGTAGACATCAATGAACGGGCCAAGTTTTATCAGTACGCAATCCCTGGCTAAAATTCATATAATTCTTGATTACCTCTACCACACGAAATGCCTCTTGTAAATGAGCTTTATTAACATTTTTTGAATTATAATTTGTATTATTTTGCGTTTTTGACCACTTAAAGTGCAAGCTTCTTACCTTGAATATCGTAGGTTCCAAAGTTAGGATAAGGGTACATTGTCTTGTCAGTCGCTTTCCATGAAACTCCCAATCGCGGGTTGTAAACAATGATGGAAAATGTTTGACAATCTGCGACATATACGAAAGTATCCTTACATTTGTCATCTCGGACATCTACAATTGGAGTTACCAAAATTGATCTGTCTTCTAACTGACTAGAGGGTATTTCGTATCTGTATAGTAATGTATCCTAGAAATAAAAGTGGTTATTAAAATTTATAGCCATCACACCTTTTCTAATATTATCTATTTACGTATATTTCTAATTAAAAGTCATCTAGTGTAGATAAATGTCCTCGAAATGAGAATTCTAATAGTAAAAGAAAAAAATCATTAGTTTTAGTGGCGGACCAAATACAGTTTGTCTTCTTCCTGGAATTTATTAAGTACCAACCCTTGGCTATAATTGAAAGCCTCTTAAAGTTTTATGTGTATTTTTTGAAAATCAGGGATTAATATTTCTTGTCGGAGCCGTGTCTATAAAAAGAAATTCTTTCCCCACACTTAAAGTTAAATATCCTTCCCTTTATCCTGTTTATTTA
Source organism: Agrilus planipennis (assembly GCF_000699045.2). Classification (NCBI taxonomy): domain Eukaryota; kingdom Metazoa; phylum Arthropoda; class Insecta; order Coleoptera; family Buprestidae; genus Agrilus; species Agrilus planipennis. Next base: position 186,905 of record NW_020438908.1, on the reverse strand, counting down.
TTTATAACTATCCTTTAATGGATATTTCTTTTGTATATCCAATTAGTAGGTAGTAGGCCATGATCAATTGTTGGAACTTAACAAATCATTTAATTCCTATTATTTAATTGAACGCGAGAGATGTATGTGATATATGAGTCTTAAAGAGTGTTTAGATTGTCAACTTTCAAGCTTTTATTGTTATATTCATTGTTCGGCATATCTAATTCTACAGTTTTACTTTCGTTAGGAAGTACGAGAGGGGTATGTCTTCTCTATGAACCGTCGTACCATCGATTTTGATACAGAATTTACAGTGTAGTCTTTAAAACCAAAGGAATTAAAACCGATCCTGACAAAATAGATGTTCTACGAGGTTGGTACGAACTTACAGCTTTTTGAGGCATTGCTCCTACTATTTTAGATACACACGATCATTGCTCATACATCCCGACCGGTACATAAAACAGAAGAAAAAAATCTCATTCTTATGGACACCTGGATACTAAAGAGCATTTGAAAACTTAAATATATCTGAAGCTCAAATCTCGGTATACCCACAGTTCAGTGGGCCTTTTCTTTAAAGGTCGTCAGGTACATTAGTAAAACGCTCGAAGAAGGAGTGGAACTACTGTGTCACCCGTCCAAAACTGTTTCCACAAATACTTGCAGAGATGTTAAGTTACTCTTAAGGACGGACTACATCTCGCTGAAGTGGTTACTCTAAAAAGAGACCTAAAGAATATTATGCACAGCGACTACAGAAATTCGTTCGTTGACGAGCATCTGTGGAGAACAAAGCAGGACTGGCATCATTTGTTGTAATTTACCCACTCTTCAGCCTGAGGGATTCTGGGAAGATAATGAATTAATTGAAGACCAGGGGAAGGATGAATATACTTATCCAATAATGAAATGGAAATGATCCGAAATCTTAAGACCATCGTGGACCAACGTGAGTCACTTAAGTCAGACATCAAAAGTTGTTGGGTTCAGTGGAATTGTCTTATTTCGGACTGTGGCATTTTGAAAACCACGTGGGGAACTCTGGTTGAAATGAGAAACAAGCTTCAGGTGGTGCTTCTGAAGAGCAGAGTTTCAGAAGTCCTAGAAGTAATCCATGGCAAAGGATAATTCGGCCTTACGAAGACTATAGGGAAGGTACACAAGCGATTTTATTGATTACGAAGTAGAAGTGGTGTAGAAGATTGGTGCAAGAAATGCCTGATATGTGCCGTTAGTAAGGGACGAGAAATTATGGACGAATACAGCAGTATAAGCGTCATTTTAAAGAATTGTATTCAACGTAACAGCACTATTCTCACAACGGTAACAGATACATCATGGTCGTCATAGATTACTTACTAGATATGTGACCCGAAGCATAATACGCAATACTACAGTGTAAAGATGTTCTATAGCATACCAAATCAGGAACCACATATCGCTTCCGAAAATCTGACCAATAGTTGGATTGATAAGGTACCAATGGAACTGCATTCATATCAAGACATCTTTGTTTAAGAAGGTCAGTGAAGTAATAGGCATCACAAAAACCAGGACTAGTATGTTACAATAACATTATTTTAGAACAATTTCGTTTGCCGTATTTAGGTAAATATTTTTCTTTCTCAAGCACCAACATTACTAGATATCTATATAATTATTAATTATAGTGCTTTAGAAGATAGCGCAGCTTGAATTAAGTAATTTGGGGCAAAAAATAAATAAAATCAGGTGCTTTGTTCAACCGCAAAACTTAAACTCGGCAAATCCAATATGGAAGCGGTTTTTTTCAAAATTGCAGGAGAGATATGGCAAAAATGTTTCTTTATATGATAAAAAGTATATTCTCATTGCTATTTTTAATCACAATAAATCATTTATAGTGTGATGGGCTCGGTTTTGTGACTCAATGTTTGTTAGGAGAGTTGCTGAAAGTGTGACAGACTGACAAAGGTGAAGGGAGGGGTCCAAATAGGTGAATTTATTAGTGACATATTTTATGGACAGCCATCATGATAGATTTTTGTAAGTAAGGAAAATAAGCCCAAACTATAATGGAAGAGATGTCATCTGTTTACGGGGACTCTTGCCCAGGTAAAAGTATGGTTTATAAGTGGCATACCCTCTATAAGTAAAGCAGGGACTCACTTGAAGCCGACCTACGACCAGGCCGGCCGATCGAGGTGACCACTCGGGAAAACATTTAAAAAGTTGAAAAATTAATACTGGAAGATTCCCGACTTAAGAAGAAACAGCTCGCAGAAATAGTAGGAGTATCAGATACAACCATTTTTAAAATTCTTCACGATCATGACTAAAGTCAACACAAGATGGGTGCAGAGAAAGTTCACTTCGCCTTAAAAACAACAGCGTATGGAGTGTTCTCGCGCATTTTCGAACTTCTGTAATGAAGAAAAAGATGGAGTATTGACTGGAACTGTTATTGGAGACAAAACTTGGGTTCGTTATTATGAACTGAGTCCAAACAGGACTGTATGCAGTGGTACAAAAAAGGCACACCACAACCCAAGATGTTTAAGGTGTCACAGTCGGCTGGGGAAATTTTGGTGACAGTCTTTTGGGATTCAGAAGGGATCCTGTTGATCGATTGTAAAGGTAAAGGTGTCTCCATAATCGGAGAATACTATGCTTCAATCCTAGAGCGGTTAAAGGAAGCAGTCAAAGGAAAAAGAAGAGGAAAATTGACCAAAGGTACCTCCTTCTGCACGACGACGCACCTGTTCACAGGTGCCGTGTTGCGATGGCATCCCTGCAGAAGGTGGACTTTGAAATTTTGGCTCACCTACCCTACAGTCCTGACCTAGCTCCCAGCGATTCTTACCTATTTCCAGACTTGAAAAAGTCTTCGTGAGAACATTTTAGACGCTTTATGAAAGTCTACCTAAAAACAATTACAATTCAAAACCGTCATAATATAAAAGGTATCCCATTTAAAGTAACAAAGTTAATGTCAATAACTGGAGTTGCTAGTACAAATCCTCTTAATTTGAATACAGTAGTACCTCGAGATACGAGTGCCCTGACGTACGAGTTATTTGAGATACAAACTGTCGAGCAAGCGAAGTTTTGTTTTGAAATACGAGCGAATTTGAGATACGAGGTTTTTTGCCCTTCTGTTAAAAAATATCTACACGAAAACAACCTACCCATGTAAGCCCTTCTCGTCCTCGACCAATGCTCCTGTTCACTCACCGAACATCGAAGATGACATCCTCGAAGCGTTCAAGTTTATAAAGATTCTCTATCTACCACCTAACACCATTCCTATCCTGCAGCCCATGGATCAGCAGGTGATTTCTAATTTTAAAAAGCTGTACACTAAGCACCTGTTTCTGCGCTGTTTTGAGGTGACAGAGAACAGAACCCTTCGAAAGTACTGGAAGGACCACTTTAACATCGTGGTGTGCCTCAGAATTATTGATCAGACCTGGGTGAATGTTACAACGAGGACCTTGACCTCTGCATGGAAGAAGCTGTGGCCTGAGTCTGTAGCCGAAAGGACCTTCGAAGGATTCGAACCTGAAGTGCCAGTGGAGATTCGTGAACGAGCTCGTCGAGGAGCATTCTCAAGAAGTGACGACCGAAGAATTACAAGAGTTACAGTCGCAGCAGTATTCTGGGGTTCTGCAAGAAAATTGGTTTCGAGGAAGAGCCAGAGGTGGAGGACGTTATCTCTACAAGTGAGATGAAAGAGATGAAGGAATGTGTCTTATTCGAAAACACGTAACAAAAACAATTGGGGGTAGCATTTTTGGGGATGGAACGGATTAAAGGTAGTTCAATTAATTTCTATGGGGAAAATTGCTTTGAGGTACCAGCAAATTGACATACGAGCAAGGTTACGGAACGAATTAAACTCGTATCTTAAGGTATCACTATAATTTTATTCCAAATGGTAAAAATCGCTCTCTGGGTACATAGTAAGAGAGGGTTACATTATTATTCTTTTGGAAAAGTCGGTTTCAGTATTAGATACAAATCCTTTCAGGGTTCTTTCGCCCCACCTCCCTATTTACGTTCCTGTTTCTTGTTCATAATACCTAAGAAAAGGGGTGGAGTTTATTATTGTACATATTGTAGTTTTATCTATCTATATATCTATCTACAGTTTTTATACAAAGTAATTTTATACACCTGATTACAATTAGGTACATAAAAAATTGTTGATACGTAAATACGTTCAGTACAATTTTCAAATATTTTAATCCAGTGTAACTGATATGATTGAACTCTTGTTATAGCAAAAGTACTTTTTTTCATTCAATTGTTCATTGTACTAACAAAAACATGTTCTAATATACTGACAAACCTCATTCAATTTTTTCGTATTTCTAAAGTCTATAATAATTTGCGTGCGTATGTAAGAATTAGAAACAAAAACTGCCAGACTCTTATGAAATGTTCGGTATTGTCACAAGGCCAACTCGGTTTACATTAGTTAAGAACAGTAAAAGTAGTTTCTTAATCTGTCTAACAACTTTTACTTAAAATTAGGTAAACCCATTTGTAAGTAGCGTTTAAACAAATGATTGTTTCTTTTTTTATGTTTTTATTTCAACAACTACGTTAAATATGGTCATTGCCCGAATGGGTTCAAACGTCCAAATTTTCTATAATATGAACTTTGTTTAGGGTTGTGAATGTTAGTTCGCGTTATTTCGAGTTGTAAATTTTGTATGCTTTCTTTCTTTAAGAATATTTTCGATTTTGCTGAGTGATGTACCATTATTAGGTAGGCGACCCTTCGAAGATCGCTAGATTTCCCAGCATTAAGCAAATTAGTTTGTAGAGGTAACGATAATACAAATGTAAATTACAAACCTTTTTTTTTTAATTTTATTTTAGGGGTGTTTATTTTATGAGTTTTTACGGTTTTGAAAGCGCCGCTGTTGTTTATCGATATCTCTAAATTTCACAGGTTATATATTTCAATTTTGGAAGCCCCGCTTTGTAAGTGTCCACTGAATAGTTGAAAAGGGGGTTAATAACCAGTGGTGGCATTTGCCACACCGTGATTATTATTTTTTAGTTTTAAGTGTTAGGTATAAGAAATGAGACAAGATACTTGAAAGGGGGCTGAGCGGCCTAGAGGTATAGACCATTACTTAGCATTCGGGAGGACGCCGGTTCGATTCTGGGTCTGTCTGCCTTGGTCCAAGTTTTTCTGTGGTTTTCTTGGATCACTTAGGCAAATGCTGGGGCAGTAATATTCCACAGAATCTTTCACTCTCTTCTGTCTTCATTTCGTCCGTCTCATCTTTCTCACCCGAACCACCACCCACCCATTCCCACGATTCCTGAAAGGAGACCGAAAAGGTTCTTCATCCCTACCTTCCGGCGTAGTCCAGAGAGACTGCCCGCCCACCAGCATTACTGGCTGGTTGAAATGAATCATCCAAAAGTTTTTTTCTTTTAGACTTGAAAGGAACTTCCATTGTATACAGTGTATAATTAAATTTTTTTTGTCGTTCAATGCGACTGACACTTCTGATTTTACCAACTGCTATAACATTGCGCTCGTTACCTAATGACAAAGCATTTACAAAAACTAAACTTAGGTTTACTGAGAATTGAGCAGTGCCAGAAAAATTTGAAAAGAGTCGGCAAAAGAACCAATTTATAGTAGTATCAATCTACAAGAAGTGCAACAAATAAGGATATGGTCACACTTTTTAAAAATACTATTATGAATTTGCTTCATCAGGTTTAATTTTTCGCCATACATATTTATTATAGACTAGCTATTACCCACGATTTCGTTTGTGATTGTTTTAAACAATACTAGCCTAAATCACTCCTGACAATCACCACTTCATATCTATATGATTTAAAATCGATTTGGTCGTTTCGAAGATTAGCCTGTGCAAATTGACAGACAGGAAAACAAATAAAAGTCTAGATTTCCTCTTTATGCCTTTAAGTATCATTAAAATCGATCAAGTTTTCGAAATTATCAGTCATATCGCGATTTCGTAGCTCTCATCAGCACATGGCTAATGCTCCATAGAGATATAAACTGTCTCGTAGATCAAAGTTGAGAAGTAAATACATTCGTAAGCCCATTGTCAATCATAAGAAATGCCACAACTATCGGTAAAAATTAATAGATGGCGCAATATGTTCATGATTTGAAATAAATTATTTGGATGCATGTGGATGCCCTTTTATACTTACTGTTTGCAAATCAAATGCCAATATTTGTGCAAGGCAAATCTGGTCGTCCTCTATGCGCCCTGTATCAAGTACCCATAGCCTACCGCATTCGTCAATCTGAAACAATGGGAAAACACTTGTATCAGTTATTTTTTATTGTATCCATCACCACAATTATGGTGTTGATTAAAATTTACGAATTGTTTTAATTTAAACATTAAAATAATACTGAAAGTTGTTGTACCTTGTCAGTATCACTCATGAAATTAACATTAAAAACACCATATCTGTATCTATTATTGTATAAAAATAAATAAAAGTAAAACAAAAATACTTGTATGCAAGGGAAGAAAAAGTAGGGAAAGAGCGAATATAAAGATAGGAGACGAAAAATTAGAAGAAGTGGCCGATTCTAGGTATTTGGGGAAGTCAGATAAGACAGGATGGAAGAAGTAGTGGAGATTCTATGTTCGCGAACTATTAATTTAGAAATTCTAAAAAGATTGTTAAAGCTGTATGTTTGGAGCGCAGCTCTTTACGACTGCGAAACGTGGACGGTGGGCGTTGCGGAAAAGAAAATGTTAGAAGCGTCCAAAATGTTACCGGCGAATGATGAGGATACCGTGGATAAAGAATGTTATAAATGAAGAGGTATTAGAAAGAATAGGAGAACAGAAGACTCTAAGGAAGTCAATAAGAAATAGACGGGATAGGTTAGTAGGGCACCTTCTCAGGCATGAAGGTCTAGACAGAGACATATTAGAGGTAGAAACGGGAGTTAGGAGGGGTAGAGGTAGGCCTAAATTAGATTACTATTCGCAAATGGTTAAGGATGTAGATTGTTTTAGTTTAAGGGAAATGCGAATATTATCTCAGTATAGGAAGGAGTGGAGGTACTCCCACAAATAAATTCCTAGGATAGTATCAAGTCATGAAATGTAATAAGTGAAAGTTCCTTCAAAAATTTATTTGTACATAACACTTTCTACGTGAACAGTTTTTTAGGTTACTGTTTCAAGTTTATCAAATTGACTAAACGCAATTACGTAGACATTAATAATACAGTTACGGCCGTATCATAATCAAATTCGTATTATGTAACGCAATTCGATTCATATTTTGCAAGGATAAAAAATATAGAGAACTAAATGGTAATAAATGAAATCTATTAATTTTAATAACTTGTTTCCTTAGTAATTGTAGCTGGACTATAGAGGGGATAAAATAAGGACACGTTAATAACAATAGGTATCATTATTTCTAGTAAGCTTATAGGTATTGTAAAAGGTAATGCATATAAAACAGTGGTACAAATTTTTTCATACCTTTTTTGCGATAAAATAAAATTGTTTTATTAAACTACTGATGGGTTGTTCTAGTTTCAGGGAAATGCGAAGATAGGAAAGAGTGGAGGTGCGTGTCCAATCAGTCTTAGGACTGACGACCTTATGATGATGATTAAACTACTGTCGGTTATTAACAAAATTAAATTTTAATGATTGAAACTATTTCGTAATTCGTATTTTGGACAAACAGTTATTACTTATTGTTATTAAAATATAGAACAATGATTGCCAAACTGGGTGCTACCGCTCCTGGTGGGTATTGACGCGAACCAGGGTGCGGTGACAGCCACAGGTGCGTTTGGGGATGATGAATAACTGTAAGAAAGCGGTAAAAGCATAAAAGAAGGAAGAGATTTAGAAATTTTATTTATGTATTCCGCTAATAACGCTTAATTCAAAAGTTGTTAATTGCATTTCCTTTATCATATTTAGTGGAATGTGGATTTAGTGCGGTAACCAATTTATTAAAAAAAGAAGCCAATTGCAAATAGTTAATCGCAGTGATTTATGATTACGGCTGATTATAATAGAGCTGAAGATTGGTAGCAGCATACCAGGTTCATCCTTCTCATTAAGATGATTTCCAATGTCTTAATTTTTTTTTGTATTACTATTCTATTTAATAAATAGTTTCATAATTTCAAACTTCAATGTTTGTAATTTACACCTATCTACTGTATGTTACAAAAAAGGTAGCTATACTTTAATTATTAATACATATTTATTATGGAAGAGGGACGAAAAAACATTCACAGGGAGCCAGACGGTGGCTGCGGCTTTAAAACAAGCAACGATATGTGACGAGGAGTCCAGGAGCGTTATCTTGGTGCAAAATCTAGTTTTTGTTTTTCCAAAATTCCAGGTGTTTCTGGCAGACTGCTTGCAGACATGCAGATAATATTCCTTATTGACCATTCTACCCTGTGGCAAGAACTCATGATGCACCACGCCCCTGCAATCGATGAAAATTATAGGCAAAATCTTCAAATTCGACGCTTTTTTCGGCCTGGGTCTTGCGGCGGCTTCCATTGGGATGATTGAGTTTCCACGTCAAACCATAACTCCATGATTCGTCACCAGTTATGATCCTCTGGAGCAAATTTGGGTAGTAGCAGAGAGAATCTAACAGCTCCTTAGCATTGTTAATACAATGCTGGTTTTGGCCGAAATTGAGCAATTTTAGTACGAATTTCGCCGAGACCCGTCTCATGCCCAAATCATTGGTAAAAATCAAATGGCAGGAGCCAGCCGCCATGTTTAAGTCCTCAGCAACTTCTCTAACGGTGATTCGACGATTGGAAAATGCCATATTCTTAACTTCATCATTTTTTTCATCTTTTGTTGACGTACTTGGGCGTCCGGCACGGTCATCGTCATTCACATCTTCTTGGCCCTCTGAGAACATTTTTTTACCACCGATGAACAGTTCAAGGTACTTCATCGTATGCCAAACATAGTGAACATTCGGAATGCGCACTTAATTTTGTTTTTCACACAAAATCTGATATAGATTCTTTGATCCATTTTTTGGAATAGACAAAAATCGAAGACGAGCCAAAACACGTCCAAACAAAGCAGCTGTCAAAAATTAACCGAACATTCAGCATGCCCGAAGTTGTCGGTATATTCAAGCGAGCGCCGCGCCGGTCCGGCGATTCGACCCGATAATGTTAGGAGTTGTACATGATACGGATTAATTATTCCGGTCGTCGAAGGAGAAAAGTGAGCTATTGAGTCATAATTACTAGATGTAATTTGGGTTCACTTTAGTTTCGTGTCAGGAAGTCGACGTATTATGCTTATCGTTACCAAAGGTATGAATATTGTGTAGTTGCATTCTACTATGCCAATAAAAAGAGGGAAGCAACGCATATAAGAAAATATTGGGTACATCCAATATTGAAAGATAGATTGCACAAATTCTGGTATTTCTAAAGGATGGATTCACGCAAATTGCGCATAACTGGCAGGTAATATTCTAGTGTCCGACCGAAACTGGTTTTTATCACCGAAACCGAAACCGAATTTCGGCAACGGTCTCAGTTTCGGCCGAAACCGAAACCGAAACTTCCTTATAAGGATCATGTTTTGAGAAAAAAATAAAGAAAACGTTATTATAATCAGTCAGTTTTATTTTTTTATCTTTAAATCACATAGCTTTGCAGTCTTTGACATTTTCACTTATTGATAATCAAATCAAAATCAACATAACAACCCCTCATTTAAGGAAATACTTTAATTGCGCCTTAAAAATACTTAAAATAGGTGAGATGTTTATTTGAGTAAGTACAGTAGACCAGACTCATTATTCATGCTTTTTTGTATATAATGTTAAACATAAAATTACTTTAGTTATTGTTACCTAATATCACAATAGGTATAGGAACTTAATATTTAAGTAATAAACAAAACAAAATAAATCACAACAAACAAAACGAATTGCAAACACGAACTAGTCACAACATGATTGTGCACCTAGACGCGGCGAAATGTCTACTAATCTACTTCGCTTGGATGGACTTTAACGCGCCGAACATGACCGAGCAGAGCGCGATAACTCCCAAACGCAGTTTCGGTTTCGGTCGTAGTTTCGGCAGGTTTGCCGCCGAAACCGAAACTAAACCGAAATTCGACCGAAACCGAACTTTCGGTCGGACACTATAATATTCCTTATTGATCATTCTACCCTGTGGCAAGAATTCATGATACACCACGTCCTTGCAATCGAAGGAAACTTTAAGCAAAACTTTCATGTTCGACCTAACTTTGCGCGCTTTCGTCGGTCTTAACTCTGCAGCAGTTTCCATTTTTTTTACGTCATAACCTTAAACCCATGACTCGTTACCAGTTATGACCCTCTGGAGCAAATTTGAGTCGTCGGGTCCAACAGCTCCAATTGAGCAATTTTGGTAGGAATTTTGCGGCGACCTGTCTCATGCTCAAATCATTGGTAAAAATCAAATGGCAGGAGCCAATCAATATGTTTAGATCTTCAGCAAGTTCTCTAACGGTGATTCGACGATTGGCCAATACTATTTCCTTCATTTCATCAATGTTTTAGTTTGTTGTTGACGTGCTCGAGCGTCCGGTGCGCATCATCACATTTTCTTGGCCCTCTGAGAGCATTTTCTACCACCGATGAAGTATGCCATGGTCAACATTCGAAATGCGTCATTTTTTTGGAATGGCAAAAATCGAAGACGAGCCAAAACACATGCAATTAAAGCAGCTGTCCAAAATTAACTGAACATTCAACATGGCCGAACTTGTCGACATAAGTACCAATATAACCCCAGAAAAAAATCGAAAATCGATTGTACTTAGCCCGCGGAAATTCAAAATCGTCAGTCGTCAGAAATAAAATCCAGGACTACTTTGTTGACAGTCTGACCCAAGCCCACAAATTCGTTATGGTCTTCCAACGACTTTATTCGTTCTTAAACCGTGGATGTCACTCAAAAATGTTGCTTAGGCTTAATAAATCATCGCCATTCGTGGATTTCAACAATTTAAAAGTTGCCGAACCCCTTTTTCAAATTTTTAATTGCAGCCCATTGTCCCATCGTGAAATTTACTTCAAATAAACTCATCCGACCACTAAATGAGGTTATACCGCTAAAATTTCAACTGTGGAATGATACATACTTATTTTGTGGGATAACAAATTGCGCTAGTTGCAGATTTACTCTGTGCCTTGTTGTTATTATCTTCGGAAATTTCGAGGTTATTAGCTCATTTAGTTAACTCCTTTAATTATTCAATGGTAATGATTAATTATCAATGGTATTGCAAGTCATTCGGATCAGCAACTGATGAAATTAAGCGTGAACGCGAAAAAGTAATGTAAAATACACTAATAACTTCGCGGTCTAGGTTGCAAAAGTCAATGCCGTTTTAATAAGTAGGTAAACCTTAAAAAAACTTATTTTCTGTCTCTATATATAATATTTAAAGAACGATTTTATTCATTCATGTAATTTTAAAAATACAAAGTAATATTGAAAACGCTATTATACAGCTGTCTGTCTTTGTTTTTGTCAAAATGTTCATGTTGAGGTAACGAATAAAATGAATTTATAATAATATCCACATTTAGCAGCTAGCATTCGTTTTTCTATTTCGTCTAAATCATTCTTACTAGACTTGGGAATTGTAGTTCAATTCACAGACGTAGTTCAATAATTCTTCTTCAATGAAGTGAACTAATTCACTAGTCTAGTTCAGTAGTTCATTTAGTTCAGCTTTCAGAATGTACGCAAAAAACATTCAATAATACAGTAGAACTGATATATTTTGAACTCATGTATTTTCAATACCATCTATTTTCAATTGATTTTACTCATGTATTTTCAAAGAATTACGCTGTTTATTCTGATTGATCTGTGACTATCACAAAATGAGGGTGGTGGAGAGTTGAAAATACATGAGTCGATTAGTGATAGGTTGAAAATACATGAGTCCTACTGTACAAGATGTGAACTACTGAACTATAATTCTTTCAAATGCTGAACTACTTCACTCGGCTCAGTTCAAGTGAGCCGTTCTTGTGAACGATTCGTTCATGAGTTACACAAGACTAATTCTTACCTGAATCCTATATACTGATACAATTCTGTCACGTTGGCACCTATGAGGATTTCTCTGCCATTTCCAAGAAGGATATGGTTTAATAATGGGATTTCCATCGGTGCTGTATTTTTTAGTGATTGTACCGAGTGTTACAGGGATTCCTTTCTGAGCACGAGGTATGGTGATAAATACTTTGTTTAGTTCCTCTCGAGCTGTAATTCAATATTTAAAAATTAATATTTTCAGAAATTATAAGTTTTTGGTAAATACATAGATACAGTCAGGTTTTCTTAGAAATCCGAAATTCATCTTGTATGAAACAAGAGGCGAAGGCAGTAGAAGTACAAAGGAGCCCTTTGCGATCGTCTGTAATAAGTATTTTTAAACGTACCTACACGAAAAGTTGTATAGTTAACCTTAAAGTCGTCCTGTATTTAATTATATTTAGCGCATCTTCAAGATATATATTAAAAAGTAGCGATAACAGTGTGCATCCTTGTCTGCCTCCCTCCCTTCCTATTTACTTTTCTACCGATGATGCTCAAGTTCCATAACTGCCTCTAGCTCTTTAAACAAACTTTATAGGTATCACTCTTCTGTCTATGTATCTCATCCTTATATGTTTAAATATATTTAACATCTTGTTCCATTTTTTTAGATTTTTCTAAACCTACGAATGCTATAGGGTCAATTGAAAAGTCGCCGGCCTGACACATAGATGGCGGCACCAGAACTAAATCCATATGATTTTCAGTTAGTCCTAACCTTCAAAAGACGCGTCTATAAATTTAACGGCTGTCGGATCATTAGTTTGTGAATTATAGCATTTTTAGTGAAGCAACTTTTGTTATTGTGAAAAAAATGGATAAAAAGGAATTTCGCGTGTTGATAAAATATTGCTTTTTGAAGGGAAAAAATACAGTTGAAGCAAAAACTTGGCTTGATAACGAATTTCGGGACACTGCCCCAGGAAAATCAACCATCAAGGATTGGTATGCTAAGTTTAGACGTGGTGAAATGAGCACCGAAGACGGTGAACGCAGTGGACGCCCAAAAGAGGCTGTTACGGACGAAAACATTAAAAAAATCCACAAAATGATTTTGAATGACCGTAAATTGAAATTGAATGAAATAGCAGACACTCTACAGATATCAAGGGAACGTATACATCACATCATTCACGAATATTTGGGTATGAGAAAGCTCTGTGCAAAGAGGGTGCCGCGCTAGCTCACTTTTGACCAAAAACAACGACGAGTTGATGATTCAGAGCAGTGTTTGAAGATGATCACGCGTAATAAACCCGAGTTTTTGCGTCGATATGTGACAATGGATGAAGCATGGCTCCATCATTTCACTCCGAAGTCCAATCGACAGTCATCGGAGTGGACTGCACACGATGAACCCGCTCCAAAGCGTGCAAAAACGCAACAGTCGGCTGGCAAGGTTATGGCGTCTGTATTTTGGGATGCGCATGGAATAATTTTCATTGACTACCTTGAAAAAGGAAGGACCATCAACAGCGACTATTACATAGCGTTATTGGACCGTTTGAAGGACGAAATCGCCAAGAAACGACCGTATTTGCAGAAAAAGAAAGTCCTGCTTCACCAAGACAATGCACCGTCTCACAAGTCAGTGAAAAGGATGGCAAAAATTCATGAATTGGGCTTCGAATTGCTTCCGCATCCACCGTATTCTCCAGATCTGGCCCCCAGCGACTACTTCCTGTTCTCAGATCTCAAAAGAAGAAAAATTTTCGTCGAATGAAGAGGTGATCGCCGAAACTGGGGCCTATTTTGAAGCAAAGGACAAATCGTACTACAAAAATAGTATCGAAAAGTTGGAGGATCGCTATAATCAGTGTATCACCCTTGACGGGAATTATGTTGAATAAAAAAAACGAATTTTGCAAAAAAAATGTGTTTTACTATTTTAGGCCGGGGACTTTTCAATTGACCTGTTATGTACGCGCCCTTTCCGTTTTTTATTGTAAATACACAAATAGAAAAAGACCCGACATATATACAACAAAAGAATAAAATACATCCGACGATCACAAACAAATATTATATGTACAAAAGAAACTTGAATGGACTATGAGGCCAGAGCTCTGTCTTCCCTCAGTTCTAGTTAAGATTTTTGATGCATCAGAAGTTAACCTAATTTCTCTCATCTATCCGCGTCTCTCTTTTTTGGTGTGACTACTACTACGTTCCGTTTATAGTCTTCCGGGAATTGCCCCCTCTTGTATAGGTATGAGACTAACTAGCCTAAATCGATTTCTAACATCTTGTCCTGCATGTTTTAAGATTTCCGCTTGTATCCCATCTATGGCTGGTGCCTTACTATACTTCAAGTTTTTTAATGATCTCTCATTATGGGATATCTTAGCTTAACTATCGTCCTTCTCTAATACATCTTCTAACTCTTGACCTGCGTATAGATTCTCCAAATATTCATTCCACCTATCTGCCTTTTCCTCAATTCTATCAAAATGACCCCTACCTTGTTTATTCAAGACTTCCTTCTTTCGTTTTGTTTTAGACCTAATGTATTTCTGGCTGGGGAATTTCGGAACTTTTTAATGTAGTTCCATTCTGTCTCTACGACTCTGTCATTCGTTTTTCCCGCTTCCTTTAGTTTTTCAACTGTTATTGTACCTAATCTATCACACGATTCTAGTCTTTTTATGTCAAAACGATTCCTATCTTCCCTCTTCTTCGCAATCTTGAATTTAAGGTTGGTCTTCATAACTACTATGTTGATATCGGTACCTACACATATCTGTTCCTGGATAACTCCTATAATCCTTCACCTGATTTTTAAATCTTGTGTAACAAGAATGCAATCTAACTGATATCTCCCTAAATCACTTGGCATCTTCGACCCCTCCTAACGTGATGGCCAAACAAAGTATTCACGACGGTTATGTGTATCGCAAAATTCTATCAGTCTATCTTCTCATTTCTGTTGCCTTGTCCAAAAGAACCTGTTATTACAACTTCTTTACCCTCACCTATTACTGTGTTGAAGTCTATTAGGTTTTCCTGCCCTTCCACTAAACATAACACGTCTTCCATATCTAACTTTTTACACTCTCTCCTGCTTTATTACGCATTACAACTCCTACCCCTGATTTATCTTCCACCGATCCTGTATGTATTATTGTGCAGAAGTGTCCAGGTTATAGCCAGCGGACTTCACTAATGCCTACTATATCTAATTGTAGCCTATCTATCTCAACATTCAAATTACCTAATTTCCCAGCTTGTCTCATTGTTCTAACGCTGCCTTGATTTTAGTAGCCCCAAATAACCAATGATTCATAACATAGTCTAATTAATCATTGTACAGGACTGACGCTCGAAGCTGGTGGAAATTTAAAATGGCGTGGATGCGCAGTGGCAAAAGTAGGTAGCTTTAGATATAATAATTACAGCCCTCTTTCTTCAGTATCCCTATTAAGGGCATAGGTTAAATATTTAAAAGCAGGGATCAATTTACAAAATTAAATTAAAAAATAAACTTTTTCGATTGGTTTTCTTGTTGCAGATATTTAAAGTTTATATAAAAAAGAAATAGACGCAATAATTTACTTTAACGTTATTTATTTAAATGTTATGTTAGATAATGAGGAAATAATAGACATACAAACAAAAAACTAATCGTTGATGTCGGTAACAGTGATAGTAATTCCGATGAAGACAGTGAATGTGAAAACTAACTACAAAACAAATAAAAAGCATTGGGTTTACTATACTTTTTTGATATGTTATGTTTCTAAATTATTTCGTAGTACGCTACTGTTCTACCTGTATTAATACAATAATTTACACCTACTGAAATTTGTGAATCGGTTCCGAGTGATTTACCCAAACCGATCTGTAGTCGCATGCACATAGTAACCACTAATACTAATCCTTCCTTCAAAAAAACTGTTTATAGAAATAGTATAAATTATTGGTCAGCAATTTTCGCGAAATTACATAATTTATTGCGAAATATTGCGCTTTTTCCGAGGAAATTATGAAATACGTATTGGGACTTTCAATTAAAAGCGATATGGTCACCTTGCTTATTTACAAACGCGTGGTTCCTATGAATATACACAAATCTGGTATGGATCATTGAACAATAAATTACAGACGCTAAATTTAATTGTTATTGCTTTTGACGGTTGTTGCGGTGACGAATTTGATCAATAGCTTAATTCGTTAGATGTCATTACCACCTTTTTATCTAAATGAAACTGTGAACTGTGTGGTACATAATTTTGGCAACATTGTCCCATTTAAATAACAGATCAGTATCTTTTATTACAGTTACACATGCACAAATAAATTTAAAATTTGAAAACATAAACATAAATCTACGAGACTTGAACCTTGACGAAACTCTTGTACAAACTAGAGTGGGTGGATCGGCTTGCGAGTTTCGATGATTAGGGTGCCGGACCATAGGTTCAACTATGATGGGGGGTTTTTAAAGAGAAACCAGACTAAGACAACTCTGAAATAGGGCAGCAGCTCTTTCAGTGCTCAGGGTGGCAGAGATCACGAGGCACTCTGATGCACAATACTGCGATGAAGAAGGCAACGGGAAACCATCATATTATGATCCCGAGTAAAACGCACGTAAAAAATTAAATGATGGCGTCCTCTGGGGTAAAGCACTCCGGATGTAAACTAGTTCCCCATTCGGATGTCCGAACGGGGACTACCTGGGGGATGTCATCAATAAGTGCAATAAGTGCAGTAGGGTTAAATCTGGTAATTGTATCTATTGTTATTGTTAAATTTCACAGGCAGATATTCGGGAACTTACTATTGTAAGTGGAATATCAGCACACGCGTTAAATTAATAAGGCGTGTTGTTTAATTCTTTGGTAGAAGGTAGAAAAAAATAGAACTCTTGCAGCGAAGTCAACTTAATTATATATTTACAATATTTACAGAGTATCTCCAACGATTGATTACTATGATTACACAAGTGCAAGTCTTGGTTCAAGTGCTTGTCACTTCTTATATCTACAACTTAAAAACTAGGAGGAAAACACCAAGGGTGTGGCTAGTATCACCATTGGTGATTAACCCTTTCAAAACAATTCGGTGTAAATTTAGAAGGCGGGCTTTCAACTTAAAATTTTGGAAAGAGGGAAGTTTATAATCTGAGAAAAGATCGGCACATCAAGAAGTCAACAAACGGTACTTTTAACCGTTATAGGCTCATAAAAAAACACCCCATAATAAAATTGAAACTAAATTGGGATCGTAAAGGATCCTTCTTCAACCGTTACCTCTATAAACTAATTTAAACATTGTACCGATGCATCTAAGGGTTTACTACCAAATAAACACCATACCGCCTTGTAAATTTGCAAACATTCTAAAAATTGTATGCAGGAATTTTATGGCCTGCAAAACGAAGAACGGTCTCTGAACAGTTATGTTTAATGTATGTATAGGTGTGAATACTTAAAAAAATTAAATATTAAAAACAATCTTGGCTGTCTATTTGAAGTTGTGATTATCTAACAAAGTGTGTATTGTTTGATGTACACAACCTTTAGACCGGTCCTATCCCAAGCCGGTCTCATTAGCAACCGAAGTTGCTCCATAAAAACAATTTGACTAATTATTAAGGCATTATCGCCATCCGCTGATCAGCTTGTTCAGCTATAACCAAATAGTTCAGCTAAATTAGATTAGTAAAGAATTTTTTACATTATTAATAAACTTGTGCGTACGCTGAAAACCGTGAAGAATTTTGTTTATAAACAATTTAAGGCCGTTTTTTCGATGCTTTTTTTGTTTTTTTATAACTTTTCTAGATTTAATAAAAAAGCCAGATAAGGACGTTATTTAGAATCACATTTTCGATAAAGGTAAGCGGGGTCCGATATTTCAGTGACAAATTTTTTTCAATAAATAAAGATTTATGAGAAAGGCGATTTATTCTTTCGTATATATACTTTTAATATCATTGAATTGAAATTTTGGAAAAAGAAGCCTTGTGTATATTAATCCTTTTATTCTGATCGAAAAAATAGGTCAGCAACAATTAATTCGTTAATAAAAAAATATATAAATTTCGTGATGCTACCAAATGCTAATTATTGATCTGTTATGATCAGAGCTCATATATAATATGTAGGAGGCGTACATCTATCATCCAATTTTTCTTTGTAAACTCCACTTTTATTTCTTTTTCTCGATGTCATTATTATCGGACCTCCTTACTCTTATCGAAAAAGTGATTCTAAACAATGTTCTCATTCAATTTTTTTCAATTAAATCACTAGAAAAAGTTATGGGAGGAAAACGAAAAAAACCTTGAAAAAACGACCTTATATTGTTTATAAACAAATGTCCTCACACTTATGAGCGTACACGCAAGTTTATTAATAATGCACGTAATTTTTTACTAATTTATATGTAAAAATCAGGTCTAGTCTAAACTTTTCCGATAAGTAGCGATTTCTCAGTTAATTTACCTGAACTTTAAAACGCTTACCAACTATAGAAACTACACATTTTTTTATCGGCATTTGAGATCAACAGGCAGTCATAGAGCGGAGGCTGCGACGTACAAAAGTAAATATTAGGTAGACAGTCTATCAGGGATGCACACTGCCACCACTATTTTTTAATCTATAGATCGAAGACGCGATCAACATCATTAAAGACAATACAACTATAGGGATAAATATACAGGGGCAAATGATTATGTATGCGTAGATTTACGGATGATATAGATAGCAGAGTTTTAGAAAATGGCTCGCATTCCTCTGGGAAGAAGGAACTATCAGTAATTTGGAATGATCTAATTTCTATCACTTGGGAGTTAGAAATGCGCCATTTTTAAGAAAATCTATTTCAGTTTTCTTTTTACAATAATCCAAGTTTTGGGAGTTACAAGTAATTTTCTGTTACCCTCTATAATCTCAAAAATGAGTTGTGATATTGTGTAGATATTAATAAATATTTACTCTCCGTTCATAACATTTTTTTATCTGCCAATACTTTTAAACTAGAACAGGAGATCCATCTAGGAACTACTATACAATAGAAATACCTTATCGATAACAACAATGTTTAATGCGTTTATTGTAATTAGTGACATGCACGTAATTTATCGTACATGGATGCGTGTATTTCAGTTTTTTCTAATAGTGTTGCTTAATTTCTTATGTCGGTAGGTACAATGTACATTCCACCATGCATTACAATACTACTTTTCAATATCAAGGTTGCTGTGAATTTTATTACGTTTATTACACAATATTTTGTTATTGCAGAAGCGAAAGGTACACATTATGGGCTATTACAAACACATGTTCCTAATATAATTAAGCGAGAGTAATATTAAATGAATTTTACAACTATTTCAATAAAAAAATACAGTCCATTACCATTTAAGACTAAACTCTTTGGTTCAAATCCTAAAAAGTTTGGTTTGGATTGGTTGTTATTGACAACATTGTTCCGGCCATCATTGTTAACGTCAATTTGTAATTGGTTTTAGAAATACAGTAATAAAGAAGGATAATTCATTAACAGTTAAGGCTGAACTTCGAAAAGATTGTTATAAGTGTAGGTACAGCTTGACAAGAATAGGAAGAAGTTTCAGTATACAACGCTTTTGCGCGGAAGAAAGACAAAGAAAGTATTCGGAAGAAGAAGAACGGCAGAATAAGGAAGATTGTTCGCACGTCTCCTCTAAACATGGAGAAGGGACTCACATGAATTGATAAACAAATTGTTGACTGCGTTGAAATAAATGAGTACAAATAAAAAAATAATTGCAGCTCGTAGTGAAACAAAAGAAAAACGTGGATTGAAGAAAGCAAACAATAATAACAGCAATAACAATAGTAAAACCAATAACAATAGCAAAAACGTTAACAACACACAAATAACAAGAACCAACAGGAGTAATTGTGGTGTGCCCGAATGTTACAAGGGGCATTCAAATATAAACGAGCCTTTTACTTTAGCGTTTAGCTGGTAGGCGTAGCATTGGAATGGGACAGGGGTATTGCCTCTAAATGAATCATGACCAAGCCGGCCACCCGACCGATTTGTTTACTTGTCGTCACAATGAGCGAAATAGAGGTTCATCCTTCAGTTGCGCAATGTACTATTATAAAATTTTTAGTACAGTTTAGGGAGGATGAGCTCTCATGGTCGCAAATAAAAGCCTGGTGGGCCATGTTCAAGGAAGTGAAAGTGAAGTCAAAATTTGAGTCGCCCAGGACGTCTGCGATTCGAAGAGGTCCACTAAGGAGTGGAAAACAAAGGGAGAGCCAGGACCATCGAAGGCAAAAACCCGCTTGTCAGCTGAGAAGGTTATGTTAACGGTTTTTTGGGACTCTCAAGGAGTTTTGCTCCCCTATTTCCTAAAAATTGTTGTATGATAAACGCTCCATATTACTGTGACCTTCTTGACAAGGTTCGAGCTGCCTATCGGTCAAGAAGACGCCGGCGGCAAATCGGAGATGTCCTGCTTCTGCATGATAATGCAACACTCCACAATGCAGGCCTAACAGTCCAGAAATTAGTGAAGATGCACTGGACTAAACTCGACCATCCTCCCTGCAGCTCTGAGCTTTCACCATGCGATTTTTATTTATTTGGACCTTTAAAGGAAGCACTTGTTGAACAGCGTTTTGCAGACGATCAACAGTTTGTACGCAATTGATTGGATACTTGACCGAAGTCATTCTTCGAAAATGGCATGAAAAAACTACCTGTTCGGTGGGAAAAATGTGTAAATAAAGAAGGGAACTATATAAAAAAATAACCACCAAGAGTATTTTATTTTTAAAGTAATAGATAACTCTTTTTGAGAAAGGCTCGTTTATATTTGAATAACCCTCGTATTTCGTCAAGCGCTCGAACAAAAGTGGCTTTCCTCACATCTACAAGCATTCAGTTTACCGCGAATCTATAGGCGGAAACAATTCACACTTCTTCCTATTTGTATCGACCTGTACGTTCGATGTACGTAACAAATGATGAAAATACTGTGGATGAAAAAAAGGATTGGAAATTAGGAAGTAAGAAAAAAGGTAGGTGAGTAGGTATTTTCGCGCAGATTTCTTCGAGGTCACAATTCCAACAAATTGAAATAGACTGTATGTATTCAATTCAGTTCTCGTTCATTTTTTATAAAATTATTTTAAATCAAACATCCTAGCAACAGTAAAAGTTGGTAAAAACTATTACCTGTCTGATTAACTAAATAAAGGGAAAGATATTCACATATTTTTATTAAAACTTAATAGGTAGGTACTGTTAAAGATCTCCCCATAAAAAAAGTGCGTATTGACTTACGTCCATAATAGACATCTACGTCAATGGGTGTGGGATGTCCCGGTTCGAAAATTCCACTCGCGATATCCTGTTGCCTATCTCGTTCTGAAGGATAATCGAACTCTAACTGAGACCATTGAAAAACTTCGCTTATTCCCCCTCCAGTGTGACTTGGAATACTTCCTGAAGGCGTCCAAGTGGATGTACATACACCCAGCATGACACACAACCATTTAGACCCTGAAATTAAAAGTATATACGTAGGTACATATGTAAACCATATTTTTCATTAATTAATAATCAAGAAATGCATTAATTAACAATCTAAAATAGGGTATTGTGTCGTGCAGTATAAAAGAGAGGCTTGCACAGGGTCTAGTCGCCTTCAATAAAAGGAAGTCACTTCTGCGCCCGCGAACGGTTAATTTAGAAATTCGAAAAAGTCTATTAAAGGTGTGGAACGTGGCGCTGTACGGGTGCGAAACATGGACGGTAGTTTTGAATTGAAGAGGTATTAGAAAAAATTGAAGAACGGAGAACTCTATGGAAGTCAATAGGATATAGGTGCAATAGATAGGTATGGCATCTTCTTAGGCATGAAGGGCTAGTCAAAACGTATGAAAG
The DNA here is from genome assembly GCF_000699045.2 of Agrilus planipennis. Lineage (NCBI taxonomy): Eukaryota > Metazoa > Arthropoda > Insecta > Coleoptera > Buprestidae > Agrilus > Agrilus planipennis. The sequence continues at coordinate 164,890 of NW_020438908.1, read as the reverse complement.
GCAGACGTAGGAGTTACGAGGAGTAGAGGTAGTCCTAGATTAGATTACTGTTAGCAAATAGTTCAGGATATGGGATGTTGTTGTTTTAAGGAAATGCGAAGATTAGCTCAGGTCAGGAAAGAGTGGAGGTGCGTGTACAACCAGTCTTAAGACTGATGACCTTATGATATTGATGATAATAAATGTTACTTTATATATTTCAAAAACTTATTTTAATCTTTCACACATTGATTTATCTTTTCGTCCCTCCCCCACTGCCTTCCTTTAACACACCTCCTTCAGTGTTCTAACACAAAACGACCTCATATTCCTTAGATTTTCTTTCAGTCGACTCAGTCCGACCCCTTTATCATTCACTAATTCAGTGCATTCTTATGAAGTTTTTTATATCTACATCTTTCTAACACATGTTTCAGACATTCTATCTCCCCACTACATATCTACATCGTCTATCCTCTCCCTACTCCCAATACTCACATCCCCTATACTCATTTTCTGTCGTAAATGTTACTAGCTCTCTCTTTAAATATCTTGGCACCCAATCCCCTTGCCAGTCCCTCCACAAACTCTCCTTCAGTCCCACCTCATTACTTTGTTCCTTTGTTTCTCTTTTATCCTCTCCCTTTATCATTTTACTACATCTGATCCTCATTAATTCCCCGAATTGATCATTTCCCTTATTCTCCTACTCCTCCCTGTCCCCCTCTCTCTCTATCATATCTACTTTCCGTTCCTATTTCCAGTACCTTCTTCTTCTATATTTTTTTCCTGATATCGCGTCCTTTCAGCATCCTTACCCTCTTCTCATATTTACTATCTTCTTCCCACATTTAATCCGCCATCTCATTACATCATTTGCTGTATTTCTCTCTAACTCTCTTACTGCGAAGTCCACTTGATATATCTTTTATATAAAACCTCTATCTGTTTTTTCTTCATCTCATCCCATAGTTTTACCTCATAAAGTATCATACTCCTCACCACCACAATGAATAGCATTTCCGCTCCTACCCCAACCATCCTTACAGAATTTCAGTTACTTTGAGGTAAATTTTTTTAGAGAGCCTTAAATAAGATGAAGGCGGTATTAACAGAAAATAAATAAAAGTTTCACAAACATATTGGTGTGCAAAAGAAGAAAAATTGGGTTAAAGTCAATATAAAAATTTTATGGATGAGTAGCTGGAATAAGTCGCCTTTATTCGATACCAAGAAAATCAGATAGGTCAGGATCCAGTTTTAAAAGCCTCTCTTTGAAGCAAGCTTTGAGGATGTGATGTTTTGGGAGGGTGTGAAAATTTAGGGAAGAGAGTAATTAAGTTTAGTTTGCAAAAAGTAAGAAAACCAAAGGCGCTATGAAGAAAGAAGAAATGATGGTACAGTAGGATATTTTTAAGACATAAAGGGATAGTTAAAGATCCATGAGAACTACATTACTGCCCGTATAGGTATTTAAGGATGTGTGATGTCTGAATATTCGGGAAATTCGACGACTGCCTCAAAATAGGAAGGACTGGAGATGTGTGTGTCTAGCCTGGCGATTCTATAATGGTAATGGTACGGTTTCAGTAAGGAAATTATGGAACTCGTCTATTTTTACATGTATAATTATATTTCTCTTCAAATCCTCTGATAAGGGTTGGTACGCAACTATCATACTTGCGATCTAGAAAATACCACTCACTAGACAATCGCAGCCTTTCTAAATCTCTAGTGATCAGAAAGTGAACAGAAATAAGCGAATTGAAAACACTTCCTGTATATGCCAATACACATATTTTTCCACTAATGACCCTGATTTGGATGTTAGGATTATAGGTGTATTCAGATTATACATACTATGTAAGGATTATAACTATGTACTACGTATAATTCATATGTTAACCTTTCTGTTACTGTGATTTGAATTAGTTGTAAGTAGGTATATAGGTACTTATAGAAGATCAAGTATTACCTTGTTACCGAGTTGTAGTGTAAATAAATATACATATGAAATATTATTCTGAAAATTCATTTCTGAATTTTTTACCCACTACACACTACCTCTAATTGTAGGTCGGTTGGTCGTGGTTGCTGTTGGCGCCTCTCGTAGTTTAGTGGTAAGAACATTAGTGCGTAAAGCCAAATGTCCCGGGTTCGATTCCCGGCGGGGGTGTGACAACAGCAACAACTTTTTTCCTCATTAATTTGAGGTAGTGTGTAGTGGGTAAAAAATTCAGAAATGAATTTTCAGAATAATATTTCGTAAATAAATATTCCTATACATATTATAATTCCAGTTGTTATAGTCAATTCTACAAAAACATCCTTTCGGTATCATTTCACTGGTGACCCTTACTGTTTGACTGTATTTTGCCGGATAACAAGAGTAACAATAATTATCTAGTGAAGCAATGAACTGTGTTACATGTATCGAAGTTTATCCTTGACACGATCAGAATAAGAGCAACTATTATAATACGTACTTACTACGTCATAATCAGATAAGGAGAAGCTGAATGAATAATTATTGTCTAATAGAGGTATGGATAGGAATATGTAGTCATTTGTTATAATCAATGCATATTTGTTGTCCACAAAATCGACAAGGTCATTGCTATTTCGAGAGTAAAGAGAAATCAACATAATGTTCATAAAAGGATTGAGAGTTGGTCATTGCATTAGTAGTGAACGGATTATACTGGACAACAAAATTTAATTTATTCGTTGTATTTTATATGATAAGTACATATTTTTGTTAATTAAGCGCTAGTGCGCACTTGCGGCAATCGCCGCTGCGGCACCGCAATTGCGGCTTAAAGTACTAACAGGTAAATGGGTTAATGCACATACATCTGCGCGCCGCCGCGGGGCCGCGCATCCAAATGGCGACCGTTTTGAACCGCAGGTCCCTACGGAACCGTGGCGGCACCGCTGCCGCTATTGCGGTTTTGTTGTACTCGTTTGTATATCGGTTGGTACCCACTTGCGGCAAATTGACGCTACTAGAACTTCTGAAGATTTGGATATAGAATTATTCATTGATGCAGTAAAGGGGTTGGTTCACAGAGATATGGGATATTTCCTCAGAAATATACCTATACCATGAAAGAGTCAAAAACAGGTCTGCATGGATTATAATCTGTGAAATGTTTTCCGATGGATTTTTGGAGCTGGATGACAAGGAGAAAACNGCGGGTGCACACTTGCGGCAATCGCCGCTGCGGCACCGCAATTGCGGCTTAAAGTACTAACAGGTAAATGGGTTAATGCACATACATCTGCGCGCCGCCGCGGGGCCGCGCGTCCAAATGGCGACCGTTTTGAACTGCAGGTCCCTACGGAACCATGGCGGCACCGCTGCCGCTATTGCGGTTTTGTAGTACTCGTTTGTATAAAAAAAAAAAAACTTTTGGGTGTTTCATTCCCCCAGCCAGTAATGCTGGTGGGCGGGCAGTCCCTCCGGACTATGCCGGAAGGTAGGGCGGAAGGCCCTCTTCAGCCTGCTTTCAGGAATCGTGGGAATAGGAATGAAGACAGAGGAGAGTGAAAGATGAGACGGACGAAATGAAGACAGAAGAGAATGAAAGATTATCTGTGGAATATTACTGCCTCAGCATTTGCCTAAGTGATCCAAGGAAACCACAGAAAAACTTGGACCAA
>NW_020438908.1:126819-161036 GCF_000699045.2 Agrilus planipennis | reverse complement strand
GGGCCGCGCGTCCAAATGGCGACCGTTTTGAACCGCAGGTCCCTACGGAACCGTGGCGGCACCGCTGCCGCTATTGCGGTTTTGTAGTACTCGTTTGTATATCGGCTGGTACACACTTGCGGCAAATTGACGCAAAAAAGGATGGCTGCTACTAGAACTTCTGAAGATTTGGATATAGAATTATTCATTGATGCAGTAAAGGGGTTGGTTCCCAGAGATATGGGATATTTCCTCAGAAATATACCTATACCATGAAAGAGTCAAAAACAGGTCTGCATGGATTATAATCTGTGAAATGTTTTCCGATGGATTTTTGGAGCTGGATGACAAGGAGAAAACATTTCTAGTGGGATTATGGAGACTCTTAATCTGGTATCTTTTGCGATCTTATCCTATCAGAAACTTTTGCTGTTAATTCATCAGATGAAGCAACACTCCTTCGAAAGTAGTTGAAAAATTAGTCAGGATTCTCCCTTAAATACGAAAACGACGTTACAAATGTGCCCCTCGTAAGCCGTAAATCGGTATATGGGTCTACCCAAAATCGTCTCGTGTTTTTTTTTCGATCAATAACGCATTTGTACACCAAATACGTAAAAACTGCACGCCTTTCATTAATAAAAACTTCCATTTTGCACTATTCAACTTGTCGCACTGACTGATTTTCTTTAAAAACGAATGACACTGTATTAGATATATATTTTTATTACTTTTGCGGCGCCGCAACAAAACCGCAAAAATACCAACAAGTGTGCAGCAAACTTTGCGGTGCCGCTGCGGACCCGCGGCGGCAAACTGTCGCAAGTGTGCACCGGCACTTAGGGGCTATGAATACAAAAATAATGAAATTAAAAAAAAGCAGTTGTAGTTTTCAAGAACAAGTTGTTTCATTTTATTTGTAACAAAATTATAGCAAATAGATACTTTTCCATTTTTGGAATCACTAAATCCATTGTCTTTTTGCTTTTCTTTTGTAAATAGTTTTTGGAGCATCTCTAACAAGTGGTCGGTAAGCGTGGAAGCATTGCAGTTTCCGTGGTAGATTTTTTCCATTGTGGATATATCTTCAGGGACTAACTGCAACCCATTTTTTGATATGATAACATCATATTTTCAGTAAGAATAACGTAATTGTCGGACTTTTTATTTCCCAAGAAATTAGTGACCACGAAGCGAAAGTCACTCCAAGCATTTTTTTCGATATCTGTTACAGTGCTGTCAAAGTGTTTCAGAATATTTAGAGTCTCATGCCCTACAAAAATACCTTCGTTAATGTTAGCTTTACTTAACCTTGAGAATTTCTGATGCCGGTACTGAAAATCAGACCTATTTCTTTTTCAATGGCTTAACAAATTTTTCCTCTGGCCCAATTTGATATGCAATGGTGACAACAAAATCTTTCTGAATTCTATCAGTTGCATATATTTACATTCTTTTGACTCATTCACACAAAAGCAGCAAAACTTTGTGTAACCTCCTGCGTATTTACACGAGTTGAAATTGTGATTTCCATTATTTTAAACCCTAGGCGTTTGATACTTCGTACCGCTAAAAATGGTGCAGCTTTGAGACGAGGCTTCAAGAATGTGTGTGCGACAAAGTGGGTACTACCTCTATGACAGTATTTTTAAAAAATGAACATTTGTACATATATACAAAATGTCCATTCGTGTATATTATGTTTTCATTTATAAATTTTAAAAAAAGATGATTTCTTGAATGTATTTTGATTCCCGTGTCCCCGTTTCCGCCTTGGATAACTTCTAATGCATATAAGATATAAGTACTATACATAGGTAGTACTGTTATGATTGCAAAATAGGTAGAACGAAATGATTTTTGTTCCTTTATTTCCGATTATATTTACAGTTCGACAAATCCTCTGAATAAAGCAAATGGTCAACAATTGTTTTATAGATTCACTTAGTCGAAAGGGAGATTTCTAATACTTCTATAAACCAAACGGAATATATTTAACAAATTTATTCAAAAGAAGTTGGAGAAAAACTGTCTTTTCAAGTTTCATACAAAAATATATATCATCATCATCATAAGGTCGTCAGTCCTAAGACTAGTGTACACGCACCTCCACTCATTCCTACCCTGAGCACCACATTTCTAACGCTTCTAACTTTGTCTTTTCCGCCACGCCCACCGCCCATGTTTCGCACCCGTACAGCGCCGTGGTCCAAACATACACCTTTAACGACCTTTTTTGAATTTCTAGATATATATCTAAGCCTTTTCCAAAATCTGTCGTCATAAAGCTTAAAGAAGCATCTCTAGAAGAAGGGTAGTACTGTACTTCTTATCAGTACCTACACACACCGTCTAACGTTTCTTTATGTACTTATCGAATTTAGTTGATTGTATTGTTTAGTTAATATGTAGGTACAATAGATACTATTTTTCTTCATTCGTACGTATTAGTTATAATCTTTTGTGGGCTGTTAGATTTTCTTCTGTGTCAGTAATTGTGCAATAAAAAAATTTATTTGAATTTGTTCTGGGAGGAACGTGCGTAATTTTAATCACGAAAACCATAGCGAAAGGCGATTAAAACTGAAGGTGATTAAAATTCTGAATGTCATATTGCGTTACCAATCAGACCACTACTAAAATGACAAATAGTGTGGCACCTGGTGAGTTGACCTTATTTTTGGGAAAATCCGTTACAGAAAGATTATTTTTTGGTGTCATATTAAAAAATAGCAAAGTGCTTAACCTTTGTCACCTGGATAATACACTGAAATTAAATACGTTAAGATTAATTCTTTTGTAATCAAATATCAAATTACCATCATGATTATTTTATATGAAGACTTCCCTCTTTCATTTATATCTTCTACAATACCTTCCGTTATCCGTGAGACCAATTTTACTGTTATAATTGCAATTTAATTTAGTCCATTATATTTATTAATTAATTAATGAAAAGATTAGTTTGATGCATATCTACGATGAAAAATACGTGTCTGTAGGCATGCAGGTAAACGTTCTACAGATATAATCGCGTTTCCTTTTCCTGGTTCACCAACCAAATACATATATTATGTAGCAGTTAACGTGTTTCCGTCTTAGTCTTCATTTATTTTCATTGTGACATAAATGCGATCAACAGGGAGACCAAATATCCAAAGAGAATTCGACTGAAACTTGTCCTTTAAAATATTAGGTGGTAGGTAGAATTAATGAGAGATTTCAAAGTCAGGTAGTGTTGGGATTATTATCAAAATAATCACTTTATTTTCTCATTCGTGCTTGACTATTTTATAATAGTATAAGACAATGATGTTGATAATGAATGATGATGTGATTAAGAATGCACTGAATATGGTTTTTGATGTTGTTTATTGATTTGTATGTACAATGATGGTTGGTGAACAGATGATATGCTTCTTTTTTTGAATGATGGTTGATGACTTACTTTTGCGTATAAAAATTACTTAACCTAAGGGGGCAAAAATTTGAAAACTGGTTGTTAGAAAACTGAAACCGTATTGTACATATTTTGGTGAGAATAGTTCCGAGAACGACTGACTATTGTAAACTTTATGATAGGGATATAATTGAACTTAACTATACAATGGACTAAGGGTTGCAATAAACTACGGTTAGAAATTTATTGTACAAGACAATGATAACTATAATTGCATAAGGGTAGTCCCTTGTTTTTATTAATTTCTTCCGCCCTTTACAAACTAGTTTTATTCGGCAACATTACAACGTTAATGTTGTTCTTCTCATCGGTAATTTTATTTGCTACCAGTATGATCCCTGTGCTCAATTCCTTTCCTGATAAACAAACCCTCGATAATTACTTATTTACCTGCATACGCTCTGTGCTCAATTCGAGTGTCACCAATAAACAGATATATACAAAGAAAGGTTTCCTAGAATATTATGGTCCGGGTAAAGTCCGAAATACTGGACAGATAGCTCATCGGTTTTTGATCGTATCCCACGTCAAATGATGCTAAATCGACCAAAAAAATGCTTTTTTTGATATAAGAACAAAGGCTTTCACGGCCGGAATCCATAGGGATCTGACTGGATCGCTGCCGAGACTTCGAGATAGGTTGTTCACTTTGTAAACACAGCACTACCACTGAGAATGTCAGCCGCAGTAGCTGACGAAACGTCTGGACAGAATAGTTTACTTAGACCACGGCCCTATCGCTCGAATCTTCATTCTACTATGCTTTCTTTGATGTTTAACTGATAATTAAATTAATGCATACAATATGAAGACAAAAATCAGCCCCAAGAATGAAAGTGGAAGTATTGAGGCCTCATGTAATCACAATAGGTATATTTTATTGTTACGTGTGGTGACATTCGTTGGTAGTATACATAAGTTGTATATGAAATAGTAGATTTTACCTGTGCAGTGATGGATTTACGCCTAGGCCTATGAGGCCAGGGCCTAGGGCGGCATAATTTGAGGGGTGTCAAAATTTTTGAAATGTCAAAATTTTAGAAGCGAAAAAAGGAATCCTATGTTCTTTTCTATACCCTTAATAATGTGTGTACAAAATTTCATGATGATTAGTACAGTAGTTAATTCGTGAAATGGTAATAAACAAACAAAGAAACTTACATTTGCACTTATATTATTAGTTAGGACAAAAGTAGAAAATAGATATAATAAGAATCATAATTGCTATTAACAATCACCAAAAATAACGAAGTACAGAGTTTTATTTCTGTTTGCGGAGTAGTGATAAGTAAACTAAGACCAACAGCAAGACTGTCCCAGTCTAAGTATTGGTCTTGGTCTTGCATATTCGGTCTTGGTGTTGATTTTCCTCAAATACTTCTAATATTGGTCTTGTTGATATAGTCTTGGTCTTGCTTTTGGTTTTGCGGGTTAAGTTTTGGTTTTGTTCATTTTATCTGATTCTGACTTTTTTTAATAATTTTTCTGAGCACAAATTTTTCTATTTAACGACACAATAATTATCTTAAATGCCGAAATAGTTTGTCATACATGCGAGTTTGTCATAATTTTCAAAGAAAATAGTGTCGATACCTGTGAGAGTTATGAAAACTTGCTCTTCCTCCACTGCATAAATTAACCTCTTAGCAAACAAAGTAGTACCTACAGAGGACTTGAAAGAAGTAAAAAACAAACGAAAATGGATTAGTTTGTCTCTATCTTCAACCATGTGCTATCCAGACGTGGGAACCAAAAACACTTACTCCAGGGATATTCTTGTAGATCCCTCTTTGAAGCAGTGGTAAAGTTTTTTTTTTATATATTTAGTGGTAAAATCTAGTAAAGTAAACTGAAAATTCCAAATACTAAAAATGTTTTGTTCCAAGAAAAGAATATATTAAAGTTGATTCAAATAGTTTAACTCATAGGTTAAAAGATTTTGTTCTAATATGAGCATTAAAGTTCACTTCCTTTATAGTCACTTGGACAAATTTCCCAACAATTTTGGGGATTTATGTGAGGAATAAGGAGAAAGATTCCACCAGAATGTGAATGTGATGGATGAAAAATATCAGGGTAGATGAGACAATCATATGATGACAGGCTATTACTGGAGTCTTCAACATGATGTTCGTGACAGCCCACATAAAAGAAAATCATACAAACAGGGCGCTTTTCCTACGAATTAGCTTCAATTTTCCAAATTAGACTACTATTTTCCTTTGTTGTTATACTAGCTAAAGCACCACTAAGGGGTTATTGGTTTTGAGTTTATAGGGACAACAGCATTATACCAAACACCCAAGCCGGATTTCAAAAGGAAGTAAGCTCCCTTGACCCGATAATCAAATTACAAACAAAAGCAATCTCTCCCATGAACTCGGGTGGTTGTACCTTTGCAGTAGCGCTAGACTTCGAAAGAGCCTTCTACATGGTTTGGCATAACGGGCTTCTATCAAAACTACTAAAAATAAAACTCCCTCTCTTTGTAAAATTAATTCACTCGTTTTTAACAAACAGATCGTCAAAAGTCAAAGTAGAGAGAAACACTCTCTCGCACGTTTACACTAACCGCGAGCGTACCACAGGGCACGACTCTTGCTCCACTATTACAACATATATTGTCACCATATCCCACAACTGGGCATACGGAATAAACACAAAATCGTGTAATTCAAAATTAACTTGCAACTTAGTCAATTTAAACTGTGGCTCAGAAAAAGGCGCATCAAACCTAACCTACATAAAAGACAACTAATATTATTCATACACCCTAATTTCACCACCAAAAAGTCTCTTTCAACGGACGACATCAACGTCAGCTTATTAGATAGTTCACTAATACTCATTAAATCTCTAGGAATTACTCTAACACACACAATGAACCTGCACAGACATTAAAAACATACTCAATAGGGTACGCAATCGCGCAAAATTAATCTCACTACTGTTGCGAGCACGAGTGTGTTTGTGTGCGATCGGGCACACGTTTGCGTGAACGGCTTATTGATTCGCCGACTAGCCGCGGGCGGCTTTCTTCATGTGCGCCGTATTTGTAAATGTGTGTGTCATACCTGCGTTCTGGAAAAGCAGTTAAGCAATTCAAAGAAAAAAAATAAACTATCCGGATGTACTAGAAGGTTCCCGAAAGTAAACAGAAGAGTATTTAAAGGAAGAGACGATCGCTGAAAGGAGGAGAAATAAATTGACCGTTGCAGAAGTGAACCCAGAAATAAATTGACAGTGACAGCAGTGACATAAATAGCGCAGTGAATAGTGATATATCAACAGTTGCGTAAATAAATAGAATAATTCATAACCTAAGTTTAGTAATAATTTAATAGTGTTTTTAAGTTCTTTAATAATCAGTGTAAATAAATAGTTTTTGTCGTTATCAATCGTAAAAGTTAATTTTGTTAAACCCACGAACATTATACTACTTAACGGTCGTATAAAAACATGCAACACAGACACACTTCTTCTCACCTACAAAACCTACAAGACTTCTAATAGATTATCGGGTAACATCACTAACGACAGCTACACCGGGCCACACAAACAGTTTTCTCACAAAAGAAAGACGAATCCTACGTAAAATAGCGAGACCAGGTAGATTTTTTTCCTTCGAACATTCTATATGATAACATTAAAATCGAACCGATTCCTACACGCATTATCAACTTACAAAAGAGATTCATCAAGCGAGACATCGACGACGAAAACCCTATCACAACAAAAATCCCAACCCACATCCCTCGCAGAATCTCAGACAAACCCAAAAATAAAATCCCCTTTCTCCCTACCAAACTATTGGCAAACACTCCTGACCTCCAAGAAGAATACCTTGACTACCTGGAAAACCTACCCAACCAACTCAGGTAACACACACACACATATACCATTAACAACTAAAAACATTATCAACAAACACAAATAACACAACACACGGCTGATGAGGATCTAAACCGATAGGTCCTATAACGGTCTGAGGTAGAGGGGTTTCTTAGGCAGTAGGTCCGAGGACCTGGGTGTCTTGAAGATTTCCCCCCTTCCACCAAAACAAAAAAAAATTGAATTTATGTTACTGTAATTTTTAGTAGAACTTGCTCTGAGCACCACTGCTCTATTATTTTGAATTTCTGTAATAGTATAACTAAAAACCTATTGTTCCTAATAGAACAGAATATCGTCTATTATCATTGCTGCCTTAGATCTCCTGAGACTTTTCCTTCTACCAAACTGAGCAATTTAGAACAAACAAACAAACAAACAAGAACTGATCAATCTAAAGGGTGTTAGTCTTAATTGTACTTACTTACCAGCATGAAGCAGATAAACAATTGATTTAGCAGTAGTTAACGGCATCGTGTTGACCGTGTCAACCACAAATCTATACCGTTTGTTATTGCGATCAATTTTTTCTTATTTGTGAAAGGTAAACTGCTAAATTACATTCATATGCAAGGTGGATAAGTTTATTTTGTAAACTGATCAAGCGTCTATTGTTATTAACAAACTACGCGATCGAATGCAGCAAAAAACAAATATCTACTAGTTAGTTACTTAACGATGCCTAAATATACTTCGTAAATCGTTTTTATAATCATGGAAGTAGGTATTCCTTTGGGAGTTTTAAATATCTATGTATAACCAATCATCGTTTAAGAATTTTAATACATTTCTAAGTGTCTATAAATAATTTATACCTGTTCACTATCAGACACATTCTTTTATCCATTAGTTAAATAGATATCACAATTTGAAAATTCTGACCAACTGTAACGCCGCTATAGATAACTAAGTAAGCAGCGTAACGATTAATTGAACGTTTAGGAGTTGTGATGTGTCGCAGTGAATAGTAAACTGCGTGTCATTTAAAGAATCAGGTAGAGGATCCTTTACTGGTTTGCAAAAATAAATTAATACCTATGTTTAAATAAAGCTGGCTCCAATATGTTTATTACATTTCATCATTATCATCATCATAAGGTCTACAGTCCTAATGCTGATTGAACACACACTTCCACTCTTTCCTATCCTGAGCTAATCTTCGCATTTCCCCAAAACTAGTACATGCCACGTCCTTAACTATTTGCAAACAGTAATCTAGTCTAGGTCTACCTCTAGCCTTCTTAACTCCTGTTTCTGCCTCTAATATGTCTCTGGCTAGACCTTCATGCCTAAGAAAGTGTCCTATCAACCTATCTCGCCTATTTCTTATTGACCTCCATAGAGTCCTCTGTTCTCCTATTTTTTTCTAATACCTCTTCACTTCTAACCTTCTCTATCCACGGTATCCTCATCATTCACATTTCTAACGCTTCTAACCTTTTCTTTTCCGCTGCTTTCACGCCGTGTTTCAAATATACACTTTAACAATTCAAATTTCTAAATAATCGTTTGCAAGCAAAGAAGTGACTTCTTTTTATTGAAGGCGGCTCTGCTCTGTACTATCCTCTGCTTTATACCTACTACTACTACTATTCCTTCCATCCTGATTTATCTTTCTAGATACCTAAAATCAGCCACTTCTTCTAATTTTTCGTCTCCTGTCTTTATATTCGCTATTTCCCTACTTTTTCTTCCCTTGCCTACCAGTATTTTAGTTTTACTTTTATATATCTTCATACAATACTATTTTGTCAATACGTTTATTGAAAATTATTACTCACGACGTTCCGACTGCTACAGAAATTTCCTATCGTTATTAAGTGATTAATGACCACTAGTCACAGAAAGAAAATATTTTTTTATTAAAGAAACTAAAAAGTTCGAGTCAGCGTTATTTGAATATGGAAAGTCTACCTACTACCTTCAAATAAAAAAGTAATAATATCTAGTAGTTATCTCTACTTTTCGCCTCCATAAATGACCTTTCACACTTAACTGAAACCGGTGATCAGATCCCGGATAAACTGGTCGGAAGATGCACATTTTAGCATAAATGCCGAAGCCGGCTGGACGGCCACTGACCATCAAGTGGTCGCCGGGTCCCAATCCTTATAGGCGGCTGGTAGCCGATTACCGGCTGGACGGCATCAACGAGGTCTGTTCAAAAAGTATCGCGAATTTTGTGTTTCTTCAAAAATTACACAGGCCAACGACGAAAAAACTTTTTTAATAATTTTAACTAATTTCTATGTAATTTGGTGTGCTGATTCCGAAAAAANCCGAGACCACAACGATTATCAACGACTATTTTGGCAATATTCTGAAAACGAACCTATAAAAGTATATCGACTATTACTATTAGTTTTTGGTTTTACAAATTCTCCGTACACCACTATCCGCTGCATTCAACAATTAATATCAGAATGTTCTGAAGAATTTCCTGAAGCGTGTTTTAAATTAAAAACAGATAGATACATGGACGATGTGCTAACTGGAGAAGATAGCAAAGAAAAACCGACTGAACTAATTCAACAATTAATTGCCATTTTAGGTAAGGGCTGCTTCAAATTAAGTAAATGGGCAAGTAATGCACCCGAAATATTACCGAACGTTGATACGAAAATACCACAAAATCAATCGATAATGCATAATTTTGAACAGATGACAACTTCAACGGTTTTAGGATTATGGTGGAATCCAAGTTAAATTACCAAGTCGAAAATATTACCGCTGATACTACGTTAACTAAGAGAGTTATTCTAAGTTCCATTGCCAAATTATTCGATCCCATTGGTATCGTATTTCCTGTAATAGCACAGGCCAACGACAAAAAAACTTTTTTAATAATTTTAACTAAGTTCTATGTAATTTGGTGTGCTGATTCCAAACAAAATAACGAGAAAGTCTACTTTTTGCACAACCATCTTGACTTTTTTCCTAAAAAATTAGGTGATGTCAGTGAAGAGCAAGGGGAACAGTTTCATCAGGACATCAAAGAAATGGAGAAACGATGCCAAGGAAGGTGGAATGTAAACATGATGGGTGATTACTGTTGGACACTTCACAGAGAGTAACAAAATGCTTCGCATCGGAGAAAAAGCTATGCAAGAAACTTTACAGAGAGAAGAGAGAGAAAGTACAAAAAAACATATATCAAATATTTAGTAATCTATTATTTGTAAGAGAAAATTGCAACATCATTAAGAACTAAAGCCATAAATCATTTTTACAACGGGGTAGATACAAAGATGGAAGTGGGCATTTTCTCGACCAATACGATACTATTCAATTCGATTCGATTCGATTCAGATGATATTTGCAAGGGTGTACACAGAAATTTAGTAGCGTTAGAAAAGAAAATATTTGTTTTATCAATCTGCTGTTAATTTTTTTTGTCATTAACAACTTAAACAAAACGATAACATTAGTGTCACAATAAAAATGAAGACCTGCTTGTTTATTATAGAATGAAACTAATCTGTTTACCAGAGAAGTAACGATTCCTAAATACTAACTAATAAAAATCGGTACATATTTCAGTACAACTACAGTGAAAGATAATTAACAGATTACATATAATATAATAATTGTCCATATTAATTTCGTCTTTTAGAGTTGACGAGGATACATACGACATTTTATGTGTCACTAGCATCATTTTGTGTTGACTATTGTATTAGCAGCAGCTGATTGAATACGGCGTTGCAATGTCCCTACGTGATCCTACCAGGGCCGGACTGGCCCTCGTCTGCACTTTCAAATATGTTTTTTCTCGAAATCGGTGGACTTTCGCGCCACCGAACATTTACTTAATTTTCTTATTTTATAATTCCTTATCACTTCATGTAAGATTGCTACTTATTTCAGTGACACCCTATATACTGCTCGCTACAAATTGTTCTGTGTCGCAGGATGGTATAGACAAAAACGCATAGTATATACAGACACTAAAAATTTATGAGAAGTAAAACAGAGGGAGACAGAAAATCGCCGCTTTATTTTATCTATCGGTCTTTGTATTTACAATGTAGATTACTTTTTTCTTTTGAACGTTTCAGGGTTCTAAAATAAAAATGTTTACACTAAAATCGTAATAACGATAGAATTTAAGTATATAAAATACACTTATTTTCTTTTTCTTTGGTTATAGTTGCATCAATGTTTTATTTAAACGTTATCCTTGTTATGATTTCAGTACAAATGTCGCTTTTCAGAACCCTGAAGAAAATATAATTTCTAATAAAATAAAACTAACATCACTGAATCTTTAATAGAGTTAAATAAACCTTCATGCTAAAATGCTTTCAATCCAATTATTTATATTATTGACAGAACTTTTGAAAGACTCATAAACAACCTAATTATTCTAAAATACGAAAGGCAAGAATTACAAAAAATTCTTAACGAGTTACCTGGAATTTTAATAATTAGTTGTTACTAGATTTGGAATATTCCAGATAGTAATTAATGGAAACAAACATATATTTTCTTATTTTGTCCTTTAAATTAAAAAGTGCTGTAACCAAATGTCTGGAGGGTGAAATTTTTATTAATCTATAGTCGTTAGTCGAGGTTCTCTATTACAGTTTACATCTAGTGTTGATTTTTTATTATTTACTTTCTTTTATTTTTTGAATGAATCATATTGATTCACAGAAATTGCTTCTTAATAAATAGTATCTACGTATTCCAATTTCTTTCCCGTCATGTATCATCATCATAAGGTCCTCAGTCCTAAGACTGATTGAATACGCATCTCCACTCTTTCCTATTCTAAGCTAATCTTCGCATTTCCCTAAAACTAGCACATCCTTAACTATTTGCAAACAATAATTTAATGCCTCTACACCCTTAACTCCCGTTTCTGCCTCTAATATGTCTCTGACTAGACCTTCATGCCTGAGTAGGTATCTTACCGACCTATCTCGACTATTTTTTAATGACTTTCATAGAGTTCTCCTATTCTTTCTAATACCTCTTCATTTCTAACCTTCTTCATCCACGGTATCCTCATCTTTCGCTTGTAATGCTACATTTCGAACGCTTCTAACCTTTTTTTTCTGCCGCGCCCACTGTCTATGTTTCACACCCGTACAGCGCCGTGCTCCAAACATACACATTTAACAATCCATTCGCGAACACAGAAGTGACTTCTTTTTATTGAAGGTCTCGTCATATAATACTTACAATTTTGTGTTCTAGTATTTCACTTTCTAATATTGCTACTAAAACAAGGATACAAGTGATAAATAAAATAAAATCGCAAAAATTGTTTTACAAGTGTATCTATTGTTGTAAATCTTAACTTTTTGAAACTGGCTCATAAATGAAATAAATGCACGAAAAGTTTCACTGGCACTTGTTTCGTTAAAATACTTAAATATTTCAGGTGAACACTTAAATTTTAACTATCTATCAATGGAAAAATTGTACAGGTTTAATGTTCCGCTAATACTTTCCTATGGTAACCTTGCAACCTTCAGAAATCAAATAGAAGCGTTCTTTGGTTAAAATTGGGTTTTCACGGTATTTAAGACACGATTATACTTACTGTTAGTATAGGAAATCGGTAAACCTGCTGCTTATACAGTCAAATCCGCTTATAATGATATCCATAGGAAATGACAAACACGTCATACTAAGCGGGCGTCATACAAAGTATAGTCTAAGAAATACAGAACTTTCTATTTTGGTTAGTTATTTAGTTTAATAGAGAGAAAAACTACAAACTGTATATATTTATTAACAGAAAAAGAAAAAGAACGATGAATTGTAATATCAATATACATAAGAAGGGTCAGAAGAATGAGCGAAAATGTTATTATTAATTCAAACTTTCCTATAGAGAATTTAATATGAAAACCAAACTTAACATTACAATTACTTCATATTAAACGGTTGGTCAATATAGGCGGAGTCATAATAAACGANAAATTTTGCAGAGTATCATATAAAAAAATGTAAACAGTAGAATCGGAATCTTAAAGTTAATTTATTGAATAAGTGCGGGAAATATTACAGTATAAAACCAAAAGTTGTTTTAGATTGCTCATTGTAATGATTTGACGAATGTTAGTGAGAAGATTGTTGTAATTGAAAAATGAACCAATATTACACGGACCCAATATCTATTACAAGTAATATGGACTAATTATGCAATTGTATGGAATTATTGGAATAAGGCGTTAAAAACATACTGTTCTTATTCATATTATTTATTATTGATATACTATACAGTCTTTACAATAACTGAATTTCGGTTTGTGTTAATTAAAAATATATGAATGTTTCATCCAGTTCCCAGCGGACTTTCAATCACTAAGAAGATTTAAATGTACAGTGGCGTACGTATGCGACGGTCTGGACAGACCCTCGGGTTTCTTACAATTTTACATTAACAAATTTTGAACAGTCTCTACCACAAAAAAAAACAAAAATAAGTTGAATGCGGAAATTATCAAGTTAAACCCAATGTATTCACATGCAGAATATGCCGACATGGTGGTCACATATGGACGGTGCAATGAGAATGCATCGGTGGTATCACGCGAATAATAGTTTCAGTAAGGTTACTACTTTCATGTTTACGAGGGTGGATTGATAAGTTTCCGGCCTGACCAAGAAAAACAAGGTTTTTAAAAATTTTTTTTTTTTATTTCTCAACATAATCTCCTCCAAGGCTGATACATTTCTCATAGCGGTGTTCCAGTCTATTAATGCCATCTCTATAGACTGATTCGTCAAGCTCCTCAAAATAACCATTTACAGCTTCGATTACTTCTTCATTGTCCGCAAATCTCTTACCGCCAAGCCATTTTTTGAGATTAGGGAACAGAAAATAGTCACTCGGGGCTAGGTCTGGAGAGTAAGGAGGGTGCGGCATCAATTCAAACTTTAGATCGTTGATTTTAGCCGTCGCAACGATTGACGTGTGCGCTGGTGCGTTATCGTGATGAAACAAGATTTTTTTCTTCGCCAGATGAGGTCGTTTAATTTTCACCTCGTGGCTCAAACGTTGCAATAAGTCTGCGTAGTATTGACCAGTGATAGTATTACCCTTTGCAAGGTAATCAATGTATATAATACCTCTTGCATCCCAAAAAACAGTAGCCATAACCTTGTTCGCCGAAAAAATTGTTTTTGCCTTCTTTGGAGTTGGTTCCCCTGGTCCAATCCACTGTTTAGACTGTTCTTTGGTTTCAGGAGTGTAGTGGTGGACCCACGTTTCGTCAACGGTTACGAATCGACGCAAAAATTCGCTTGGATTACGCTTATACAATGACAAATTTGCGGTAGAAATGTTTTTTCGAATCAATTTTTGGTCGACTGTTAGCAAACGCGGCACCCATCTTGCACAGAGCTTTTCCATATGCAAATGTTGGTGCAAAATATGTTGCACACGTTCATATGACATCTTACAGGTCTCAGCTATCTCACGCACTTTCAATCTGCGGTCTCCCAGCACTATTTGATGAATTTTTTCGATCATATCTGGAGTTGTGACCTCAACGGGGCGTCCTGAGCGAGGCCCATCAGAGGTGCTCACACGACCCTTTTTAAACTCGGAAACCCACTGCTTAACGGTTGAATATGACGGGGAGGATGTCCCCAGTGTTGAGTCCATCTCTTTTTTAATTTCCTTCGGCGTTAACCCCTTCAAATAAAAGTATTTGATGACAGCACGATTTTCCTGCTTTTCCATTTTTACGAAAACCACAGAGGCGTCTTGTTCAGCGTGCTGTCAAACCTACACTAGCAAGGAGATCGGGCTGAAACTATAGCTACAAGCTATCCAAGGATGGTACTATAGAATGTCACCTCAAGGTAGGCCTAGTGGCGTCATCTCTTGGTTAGGCCGGAAACTTATCAATCCACCCTCGTATATCACTGATAAGTGTGAGATGGCTCAATCTAATTCTTTTTCATGTCCTTTTTTTTCTTTAATTTTTGCGGAGTACTGTTCAGACACAATGTATATGTTACCGGAAATGTATGAAATCAAGGAATTGTATTGCATTGTATACAATTCCTAGGAATTGTATACAATGCCGAGGCTATTTAGAAAATCTATAAAATATTGTTTCAAAGATTATTTAATACAAACATTGCCTGGAAAATGTATACATTTCTTTTGAATTGTATAAAAATCCGATATTGTACTAGGAAATGTATAAAACTAATACTTTCTGTGAATAAAATACTCTAACGTATCAGCGCGCCTCTGGCGAGCAGAAGCATTAAATAAACCCCAATCTGTCATGAATCTACCTAACCGAACAATGACGTCACCAGTACATATGAATTTTTAGTATGATGTAGAGATGAATATGCTGATCATTACCGAGCGGCATGGCCTAGAGGTTTAGACCATTGCTTAGCATTCGGGAGGATGCCGGTTCGATTCCGGGTTCGTCTGCCTTGCTCCAAGTTTTTCTGTGGTTTCCTTGCATCACTTACGCAAATGCTAGGGCAGCAATTTTCCACAGATAAACTTTCATTCTCTTCTGTCTTTATTTCGTCCGTCTCAACTTTCTCACCCGAACCACCACCCACGCATTCTCACGATTCCTGAAAGCAGGCTGAAGAGGGCCTTCCGCCCTACCTTCCGGCGTAGTCCGGAGGGACTGCCCGCCCACCAACATTACTGGCTGGTGGGAATGAAACACCCAAAAGTTTAAAGTTTTTTATGCTGATCATTTTGAAAATTGTTTGTTAGGCGCGGAATGATAATGAAGCATGGTAATCTAACGTTGAAAAACAATATTTGGCGGCCTATAACATAAAATAGGCAACAATAGTAGTAATTGGTGTTCATTTAATGTCGCGGCCCCACCGAAAGAAGATATGTTAGAGTATTTTATTAACAGAAAGCATTAGTTTTATACTTTTCCTAGTACAATATCGGAATTTCATACAATTGCTAGGTAATGTATACATTTCCCAGGATATGTGTGTATTAAAAAATCTTTGAAACAATATTTTATAAATTTCCGAAATAGCGTTGGAATTGTATACAATTCCTAGATTTCATAAATTTCCTGTAACATATATATAAAGTGCGTCTACATTTAGCTGTTCTATACCTACATATGAATTTAACAAACTATACATTTTTATTCCTTTCGCTTATCTGCTATTTTCTTCCTCCATAATATTTCTCTAGTCCTTTTTAAGACTCTCCTCTCCTTTCATTTAAATTTCCTATTTCTTTTGCATCATTCCTGATATTAATTCACATCTCTCAAAAATGTGTTCGAGCGCGTCTTTGGTTTCAGTTTACGCAAAGTAAATAATTAAATCAAGGATACCACAACACTAAAAAAACAAAAACAAGACGAGTCTTCCGTTGAAAATGCCCACAATATAAGTAGCGAAATACGTGTTCACGTT
This sequence comes from Agrilus planipennis, assembly GCF_000699045.2. Lineage (NCBI taxonomy): Eukaryota > Metazoa > Arthropoda > Insecta > Coleoptera > Buprestidae > Agrilus > Agrilus planipennis. Next base: position 144,316 of record NW_020438908.1, on the reverse strand, counting down.
TTTTCAATGTTGGGGTACTGTTTGGGGTAAGTCCTCTTGGTTTAACTTTTTTTTCACCCTTTAATGCCATTTTTTGTCAAAATTACTGTTATTAAATGAAGACAAAGATGCAGCTGGGGCAACTTTTTTTTCGGAAAGGTCATTGATGTTATCACATGTTAAATAAAAAATTAATTAAAAAAAAATTAGATTTCGCAGCGCTATTTTTGTTTTACTGACTATTCGGTAAAAGCTTTTGTTTTCTTTGTAACTAACCAATGCTTTATGGTACGTTAAATAAAGCAGGTAACATGATATAAAACCCGACATTACTTATCGCTATCTACTTGAAATGAAGGATTTTTAAGTGTGTTGTTTTTGGTTAATTAATATGTAATTAACTACACTACCCGTTGTCGGCATTTTAATGCTTTCATTTTTTAAATGCCTAACAGACCATCCAATACACACTATAATTAAAATTCAATTAAACAAACTATTATCGTAATTTAATAACAATTATGTAAGTTTGTAATAATGATAACTGCCACAGAGAAGAGTAAGCTAATAGGAGTCAATAAAATCAATATTATTTGGTTCGCCCCTTATTCCAACATTAATTATTATTTATCTTTTCATTTTCTACTCATTTAATACTTATTATTATGTATAAAATAATAATGAGATTGCTTTTGTATTTGATAACAGATAGGTAGCTAGAAAGCACGTGGTAGTTTAGTGTGATTTATTTGAAATAGCTCTATTTAAAATGTCAATATGCACAAAATGCAAAATATGTGTCTATATCTATTTTATATTTTAAATGCTTTTTTCTAAACATACATTTTAATAATAGAATGAAGATTCGGGCCATAGGGCAGTGGTCTAAGTGAACTATTCTGTCCAGACGTTGGATATATAATCTACGTTCACGTTGTCAACACAGCACTACCACTGAGGATGTCAGCCGCAGTAGCGAAACGTTTGGACAGAATAATTCACTTAGACCACGGCCTTATAAGCCGAATCTTCATTCTACTATGGATTCCGGGCGTGAAAGCCTTTGTTCTTATACATTTTAATTTCTATTTGGATAGTTTTTAAACTTCCATAAAGTCTTTCAATTCCAACAACTATCTAACGACTGTTAATTACATTTTTAAAATGTTAGGTACTTATTTCAAAAAGTGGTAGGTAATGATTGTAAAACATCAATTAAACTGAAATGTGTACTTGTAAAACCAACGCTAAAACCTTAATTATTATTAAAAAGGTAAAATTTTTGAAATTCTATTTTGTATTTGATTGAGAAGTGCAATATTCGATATTTTAAATAAGAAAACAGAGTGGTATATTTGACGTTTTAGGAAAACTAAGCGTGTAAGAGATCTAAAAATTTGGCTGTAGGAGTTATTCAGGATGGTCTTTTCAACTGAAATAATTTTGTCTGTCGACCGCTTTGTTTTTTAAATGAAATGGTAAACTTTTTTACTACGGATTCGTATGAAACACAAAACTTTAAAGTAACATTGGTAATCAACTTGTATGATTTCCATGAATAGATTCTGAGATAATTTGATTAATACAAAAAAAAATTCAACTCAAATTATAAAAATCTAAATTCCACAAGGAATGACTTAGAGTGTTGAAATTCTTACCAGTTTCAATCGTGTCTAACAGTCAATGTACAAAAAAAAATTGAGCTTCATAATTTATACTGGATGTTCAAAAAAAAAATCCAAAATTTAAAAAGATCAAACACGAATAACTTCGTTCTTTCAAAAGACACCCACCGCATTTTATTTTGTAATTTGATTCCTCTTTTTAGACTTTTTCGATCCATGTAGATGTTTTATATTGGTTCATTTGAAAATTTTTGAAAAAAAATGAATTTTTATCTAAAATTGACAATTTCGCTAATTTTGATATAACAAAAATGTACGTTGACTTTTGGGTTTCTATGTTACAAAAATGATAGAAGACAATGAATACAACCCTGCATAAATAAAAAGTTCGGTTTTTTCAGTTTAATAATGTTCCGCCTAATTAATGGTTAGTATGAACTGACAAATAGATATATATGGTTTTGGTTCTAGTTACAACAGTTTTATGCGTTTTTTTTCCATAGTGGTGGTGAAATAATTAAACAACTTTAGGAATGTTTTTTGTAACGTTTCGGTTTATTGCATACTGTATACAGTAGTTCAACATGAAAGAATGTTTAAAATTAAGTTAATAGCTGTAACACTCCAAAAGTCTGAAAATGGTTGAATAAATCGAAACGTTACAAAAAATAAAGTAGTTTCATTATTTGACCACCACTCTGGAAAAAACTACATAATTTAAAAGTAATGGTCAGGAATCTAGCTAGTTCTAGATTTACCAGGATTCTTAGATGATATTTAGTTAAAATTAGTTTCAAAATATTTATTAGTATGTTCCAGTTTTTCAAGAAAGATATTTAGATCTAATTAGGTATTTACATGTATCATTATATTCGTACAATATAAGAATTTGGGATATAATCTTTACAATCGTCAATTAATCTTGTTGTAATTAACAATTTTCGTGACTTACCCGCTAAATCGTCTGAAATTTTGTCGTATTCCCTTTGATGAATGTAAAATGAATACGCCGGTTCCTCGTTTTTATTCGAAATCCCTTTAGCACTTAACAAACTCAAAACCAGTAAAAAACACAACAAAAAACGTTTAGAATATATTTGAATCATTTTTCACTCGTCGATATACTTATTTATGACCAAAAAAAAAATATTAACAAGAAAAAAACATAAAAAACGCTACTTTGTATCACTTGAGTTAAGGCCCAATTGCACCAATATCACAGAACAGTTCTTAAAAAAAATTTAAGACAAATATTTTACACCGCTTGCTCTCTACCTCTGTATCTAATAATCTATTGTAAAAAAAAATACGTAAAGAAGAAAACTTTCATCTATTATGAAACATTTTGTGCTTTGTACCGACGTCGTTTTCGACTAATTACCAACTGCATGTGCTTCGAACTGTGAGCCAACGACGACGTGTTAATGAATCTATTCGGCGGGAAATTTAGCTGCTGCTCACTTAGCATGTCCCGGTTATTTTCATGAACTGTAGGTTCATTCCAATAGTCTGTATTATGTACCTACACACAGTTATTACTATACGGTAGTGAATACGTTCATAATACATTTCACTAACGCAGCTATGCGACGCGGAGTTTAAAACGAAGGTAATGGTACCTATCATAAAATTCAGATTTAGATCACTTCCTTTCGTTTAAATACAATCAGAAGCAATACACTAAACATACAGGGTGTCCCATTTATAATAATTAAAAAAACAACCATAGCTTCCTAACACAAAATACAACAAAAAACTGTTATAAAATTTTTCAATCCAGTGACAATTGAGCTCGCAAATCGTCTTTGTAAATTTGAACGTACAATTTGTTTCATTACGGGCCTGGATCTAGGCGACTAACGTCGCTCAGCTGATCTAGTGTGGATGTAACAAGTACCTACCGGGAAGAAGCCGAATGCACTTCCACCTTGTAAAAAAAAAAGGTAAAAGTGAAAAAGAAATGCGTACCTTTTATAAAAAAATGTTTAAATTGTCCGCCATTCACTTCAATGCAACACTGATGACAGCGACGTTTCGAATTAGACGATTGGCATTGGTAATGTAACTCACCACCAACTGACGGTTGAATAAGAACCCTACTAGAATCCATTATCACACTGCTAATTGTCCTTATTGTAATAGTCTTTTATGAAATGACCACTAAATAAACTAACAAACAATTAAATTCCACAACAATCCAAAGCAAACCGACTAACCTGTTAGAAAATACAACATTATGTGTATTTATTCCAGTCACATCCAGCAGTGTAATTATATGAGATTATATCAATATTTAGCTTTTTACATTTAATGAAAACAAAATAACCAACTTGGCCCTTCTGGACACATCCTTGTATTATTCCACGTGGGGTTAATTAGCCCTGCCAGGCAATACTAACGTTTAACACATGTGAGTGGTCAAAGTAGGTCTGCATCTTGTCTCAACATTTTCAACCATAACATACATTTGTTTTTGTACAGTAGTACGTTATGTTACAAACCTTTACCAAACGCTCGGTGGTGAGGGTTGTTTGTGCACCGCTTCTAATTATACCGTAGTCGTTAAAATTTCTTTTCTTTTTAAAATAACATAATACTAGACGTCATGAGCTACATTAGGTCCACTTCAGTTTACGATCATATGATTTTCGATTGTGATATGTTTTTCTAACATTTTCGGTCATCTAATGGACCTTAACGCGAGTGTTTTTTCTTCGGCTGATTTGTAACTTAATACCAAACCTAAACAATAACATTACCGCAAAAAGCAGCTGATTCCGACCTACTGAAGGTGATTTTTTCTACGATCAGCTGGAATCGTTATTAATTTGCGATTGTGCAAGGCCGACATCAAAGCTGTTATTATTTTATAATTTTTTATTTTGTTTCAAAAGTTAAAAGTGTTATAACATTTTATGTTCCAAATGACCGTAGGAATCTGTGGTATAAATATTAATTATTATAACTGGGACACCCTATATGTATACCAACAATAAATAGACACATATCTATATGTTGTTGGTCAAAAGTACATACATATGAACAAACTAACCGAACCGAGAACGCAATTGACATAAAGAGATTGGATACAATTACAGTTAGTAGCTCCAGGAAGTGGAAGAGAAATCTTCAAGTGCTTGCTAAAATGTATTACTATACATATAATATTAAAAAGGATATGCGTATTAGATGTCATTTCTGAGATCATAAATTTTATGTTAATTAAACAATTTAGTCTTGATAGTTCGTGTATCCAATTAGATGAAAGTGACAGGTGTGAAATGAAATTCATTAGATTTCCTCGTCTAGTTATGTACAACGTTAAATTACTTGCTGAGCCTATCCAAATGTGGATACTGCAAAGCCTTAGGGATTTTGATTTTGACTACATCTTCAATTTTGTAATTTAAAGTTTAAATGTCAAAAATACGAATTATTTGGTTGCTATGTGTGTATGACGTGTATACAACCAACTGTACGCCCAGATATCGACATTTAAATCCGCTCATTTATTTGCAGTTGTTTAATTCCAATTCGAATACGTCAAAAAGTAACGATTTTTAATGGATTTTAAAGGATTCGGATTAAACGAAAATATCCTGAATATCTAAAGGCAGTTTATGACACAATTCGGTCTAATATTTAAATGTTTTAATAGTCTGCTGGTTCCAGAATATTATATCATGAGTAGAAGCTGCAGAAACAGTTGATTGCGAGGCGAAAATGCTTTTTTGAGTGTTTTCATTTGTTAATAGCCTTTAAGCTGCTTAATAAAATCGGATAAAATTTTTCAAATCCTAATATTCAAAAAGTATTTCACTTCTCTAATAGATTTCACTACTCTTGTCTATAATACCAGTCTATGCTTTGTCCTTATATTTTTATGTAAATGTATATACTGAACTTGATGTTACGGTATTGGTTATAATGTGTTTCACTTTAATTTTTAGTTTTTTTTTTTAGTTGTTAAAGATAGATTTGCTTATCATTGTTCACCCTATATGATTTTATCATACTGGAAATTTCCATAATTTCAAATGCATACAAGGTAGTCAAATATCTCTGACTGTTCTTTTGCAAATAATAATAGGCCGATTTGATCCCAATGGTCAGGTTCTGCGAAGGTCTTCGCCGGCAACCACCTTTGTTAATTTTATCATCGATGCTCTTCAATTGTATTCAGGTTACAGAAATTTCTGTAGGGGTTTTTCTCTTCTTGGCTTCTGGCTCGTATTACCAGTTATTGGTGGTGGCACCAGAACAATTTTTGATTTTGTCACATAATTTGATTAGTTACGTTTTGTCCTTTTTGCTAACTTGCCTTTTTAATTCATATTTTCTTCGTTGTACCTGTAGTTGTAATCCGTTATTTCATAGTTAATAATTCACATGTAAATAAAGTCTGTTATAGTGTTTTATATCGAATTTCATTCGGTTCGTTAAAACCAACAATTTCAGAAAATACTGCTCGTGATTTCACGGCAAGCAATGTGAATAACTGCAGTTTAACGACAAAGCCTCCACATTTTTCTACGTAACCTAACCCAACCCTAACTAAAAGTTTTTGGTGCGGTTTTTATCTGGAGCCCCAATTCTATAGTTTCATCAATATTCAAGTTTTTCGAAAAAGAAAAGGCAAAAATCACTCCGAAAAAAATTTTACTACGTACTTTAATTAGTTTAGATTGAAGTTAAGTTAGGTTACGTTACCTTTTCCTAATATACAATACTTCAATTATATCCCTTGCGTTTCATTCCTTCGCCACCGTACAAAAACGCTCTTCTGATGTACAGGGTGGTGTGTAGTTACTTATTTTTTTATCAAACATTATTGAATCTCATAATTAGAGGCAAATTTTCCCCATGATTCCAAAAATCAAACTAAAAGGGGTCTTCGGTCCAACTCTCCGACTTTCTACTTCGATTCTTCAAATCGATAAGCAGTAACTAAATTTTTAATCATTTGAAGATGCTAAAATTTTCACAATAAATAATTTATGTAGCTATGTACATGAATTCAAAATGTGGTAATAAATTTACCTAAAACAATTTTTTAAATGACGTTATATATTCGCCAAGAAACACAGTAACTGGTGTTGTTAATTAATATAGGTACATTCATTTCAATATTTTTCTAGATAAATAAGTACGCCATTGGTCATACAGTCTGATAAAATGAATATTAAGACAAAAGAATCATTATCACTCGTCGATCTATATATTTTACATACCAATTTCCTTTTAGATTAATCGTACCTAAGATTAATTATTGAGAAACTATTTTACCTGCAACGGAAGAGTTACGCATCTAGATTCTAGATCGTGACATATTTCGTTCTCGATTAAGAACGGATATTAAACTTCTACATAAGTATTTAATTTTGTGCGATCTTGACGTTTAAAATATCGAGTTTATAACAAGGTCTAGGTAAAGAATGATATTACACAGATCTGATCTTATTTGAAGGTTTTACTACGGAAGTTGTTCTACCGGCTTAACAAATAATACTTCATAGTTTTAAGTTGTTTGCGTGTTTAAATTATTATTATTAGTTACGTTATCATTTTTTATAGCTAAACTACTGCTACCCTAATTCCAAGTGTAATATTTGACAATACCGCTATACGTTAGAACAGGAGGCATTGAAAATTACGAATTAATTGTAATGGCTTCGTCATACACATGTATATACAGGGTGTTTTCCAAATAAGTATCAAGCTTGCATGAGGTGATAGGGCACTAAAAAACAAGAAAATTAAGTAGATAAATGATGGTCCAAAACTCCAACGTTTCCAAGGAAAGCGTATTTGAAAGTACAGTCCGGCCTTGGAATCACGTAGGGAAATACGACATTGCACCTGCGTATTCAATGCTACTTAGTAGCATCCGTGTTGTATGCTTTTTGTTCTTATTCTTTACTTGTTACTTGCTAGATTAGATTATGTGTGATTGACGATGTTTATTCTACAGCCTGCCTAGTATTTTTTTGTTCTTTTAAAATTGCAGGCTTGTATATATGTAGTTAGTCGAAGTCCATCAATGTTTGTCAGTGTAGAATAGTATTGTTCACGTAATTATTATGTTTATTATTTACATTAAATATACAAAATTACTAGTAAATTTTATTAAAATAATTTTAGATAAAACATAGAAGCAGGAAATAGAAGTAAGGTGCTTCAATTTTGCAAAAAATTAATATCGTGGAACGTTTCAAACATTAAAAAAAGTACGAGATCTGTGCAAATGTTCAAAAAGTATCGCAAATTTTGTGTTATTTCAAAAATATTACACACTTGTGCCAACCTTCAAAGCACTTCAAAAAATAATTTTTTGTGATCTTGTTTAGCTTCTCCTTCGATGCCGTCTTTATCTCCTCAATCGTTGTGTAGTGTCGTCCTTTGCTGCGCCTTTTCAATTTTGGGAAGATGAAAAAGTCACAAGGTGGCAGATCTGGGGAATAAGGAAGGTGCGATATTTTTAGTGTGTTGTTTTTGGCCAAAACTTCGCGCACAAGCAACAATGTATAAGCAGGGGCAAAAACCAATATTTGTTTAATCACAAATCCGGGTGTTTCTGTCGGATTGTTTCGCGTAAATTTCCCATAACTTGCAGCTAATATTCCTTATTGACCGTTCTACCCTGTGGAAACAACTTATGATGCACCACGCCCCTGCAATCGAAGAGAACTGCCTTCACATTCGACCTAACTTGACGCGCTCTTTCCGGTCTAGGCTCGTGTCGCAGCTTCCATTGGAATTATTGAGCTTTGGTTTTCATGTCATAACTATAAACCCATGATTCATCACCAGTTATGACCCTCTGGAGTAAATTTGGATCGTTACGGAGAGAGTCCAACAGCTCCTTAGTAATGTTAATGCCATGCTGTTTTTGGTTTTTTCAATTTTAGTACGAATTTTGCAGCAACCCGTCTCATGCCCAAATCATTGGTAAAAATCGAATGGCAGGAGCCGATCGATATGTTTAGGTCTTCAACAACTTCTCTAACGGTGATTCAACGATTGGGCAACACTATTTTCTTCATTTCATCAATATTTTCGTCTGTTTTGTATCAATGATAAATGTTGCTTTTGTCCAAGATAACTTCACCACATGCCGTAGTCAAAATTCGAAATGCGCCCAAGCCTTAAATTAGCTATTCACGCAAAATTAGATACAGATTCTTTGATCCATTTTTTTGGAATAGGTAAAAATCGAAGACGAACCGAAATAGGTGCAAGCAAAGCAGTTATCGATAATGAACTGAACATTCAACATGGCTGAACTTGTCGGTATATGTAAAAAATCATGATTACCAACATAACGCCACAAGAAAATCGAAAATCCAATATATGCAACTCTCGGAAACTGAAAATTCGCGATACTTTTTGAACAGACTTTGTATCATAAATGTTGTTCATATTGGTATTGACATTAGTTGCAAAGTCGTAAACCAAGATTATCAACCAGACTATAACTGACAAACCAAGTATTTATCATGCTTGGTCCAATAATAGAAAATCTTGAGTAAAGCTTCGTCCTGTTGTGATAACGTGAAGGAATATGTACACAGAACAAACAGATATGGGCACGTTTGCAACTAAATCTTTAATATATTTTATTATATCTTTCACATAACTATATTATTCTATTTATTAAGGTAGACTACAAATTATCTGTTAAATTAGAACCAGTAATATTTTACATTGCCTTGCTTTTGGATACCATAGCGTACGTAGGTGTATTAGAAAAAGTTTGGAATGTTTTATTGGTCTAAAAACATTTAAAGTGTACCGTAAATTCCTTTTTTACAAATAATTGGTATGTTACCACAGAAACCAACTGTGTTGTAACTAATATTACCAGTAAACTCATATTCCACTTGAATTACCTACTGCAGTTTTTGTTTTTAACCAAACAATTTCTCTTTTTTACTCTGATTATTGTACAACTAAAGAAAATAGTGACTAAAGACTAAATTAAAGACCAAGGACGGAGGTTATTTTTTAATGTCTGTTATACTGCACTGGATATCTGATGAATTCATATTAAAATGGTCAATGTTCTTATGCAACATCAACTTGAAATCACTTTTTGATTTTGACCTACTACAAATGTTCTCAAATTAATGAGGAAAATATTTTTGTTGCTGTTCTCACCCCCGCCAGGAATCGAACCCGGGATCTTTGGCTTTCCGCACCAATGCTCTGACCAACTAAGCTATAGGTTTGTCGTGGTAGCTGTTGTTATCTCACGTAGCTTAGTTGGTCAGAGCATTGGTGCGTAAAACCAAAAATCCCGGGTTCGATTCCCGGCGGGGGTGAGAACAGCAACAAAAATATTTTCCTCATTAATTTGAGGATTCGGTCAAAATCGAAAAGTGATTTCAAGTTGATGTTGCATATTAACATTGACCACTATTAGTAATTTAAAAAACATTGTCTTTCAAGATTTTATAGTAGTCGAAATAATTTAAAGAAAACGGTAATTGATCTTACACTAGGATGTAACGCAGTAACTTGAAAAACAGATTTGTATTAATTTTCATTGGTGTTTTAATAAGGATTATCCGCATTTGATGTGCTTACTTGTTACTCATTTTCTTCTAGAAATCTGTTTAGAAGAAGGAAAAATCGTAGGTAACTTTTCTTTTAACTATATTCCATCCAGAAGCCAATTTGTTTTTATCGTTAGATGTTTTGTATCTCACTGAAAGGGTAGTTGTGGTTCTTCATTGTAAGGACGCTGAGTTTATCGAATACCTATACCCAACGACCAAATCAACCAATTTCATTATCCATTTCTCATCATGCAATAGTTTGACATGACTAATGGATGTCAACAAAACCATCTTACCTCCGTGTGTAGAATGACTGATAGATGCTGACTTCCTATAACATCTCGCGGAATCCCTGCTACCCCTCTAGAGAACAACAGGGTTCCGCGGAACACCATTTGGTAATTACTGCTCTATTGATTTGCCTTATACTTCCTCTCCTGTCGACAATTCACTACGACTTTTCTTTTAAACAGAGTTATACAGAGTGTCATGACGCCGTGAAGTCCATGTACTTTTTTTATCTGTACAGTTTGGTAAAGTTCTCGAACCATCCTCACATAATATATGAGGATTATTATGTTATAATCGTTCAGCGCACATAAAGTAGGTTTATGACTTCTTACAAAAAACGCCGGCCTTTAGATCAGAACAAAGGATTGTATGGAATATGGTGGCTCAGGCTTGCGTGCCACACATAACTCGCACTTAACTACGCTGTGAGTTTAGTAAAATAGGATTTCCTTAATTAAAAAGGGCCTGTTTGCCGTGAAATCACTAGCAGTATTTTCTCAAAATGTTGATTTTAACGGAGCGTATGAAACTCGAAATGAAACACCATATACTGACTTTATTTACAAATGAATTATTATTCATGAAATAACGGATTACAGCTACAGGCCACAACGAAAAAAAATGAGAATTATAAACGTAAGTTAACAAGAAGTAGGACAAAACGCAACTAACTCTAAATTATGTGACAAAATCAAAATTGTTCTGGTGCACTGTCAATTCCTGGTATGCAACAAAATAATACGACCCAGGAACCAATAAGGGGAAAACCTAACAAGGGAACAAGGTATGACTCTACCTCGAACTATCAAATTTCTGTAACCTGCATACAATTGAAGAACATCGATAATAAAATTAAAAAAGATGGTTGCCGTCGAAGACCTTACCATTGGTACCAGATCGGCCTATTATTGTTTGCAAAAGAACAGTCAAAAGATATTTGACTACCTTGTATGCAATTGAAATTATAGAAATTTCCTGTATAATAAAATGAAATAGGTCGAATAATGATAAGTAAATCTATCTCTAACGACTAAAAAAAATATTAAAATTAAACTGAAACAGGGCCTAAACATTGACATATTCGCAGATAATTATTTACTGATTGACTAGGATCGTTTGTTTAATATTATCTTATACATTCATTCTTAGTCAACCTCTTTGATACTATACTGTATATCTGACTCAACAATTTCCACTCGCTAATCTAACGATAATAGTGTAAACAGTCTTAAAAGGAGAAGGAATTACCTATATTTAATTCTTAATTTGTTTCTATTAGTTTATAGTCCGATTCGATGAAAGCGGTTTGCCTGTTAACATTGTAGTTGTATATAAAATATAAAGGACAAACGAATTCAAATGACTATTGAGTAACAGGTCAAACACAGACTACTCCACTTCCTCATTAAAAAAGTCGTGTCAGTACAATATCACGATATTGTGGAGGTTGTAACTGGAATCCTGTTAATGATAAAAAAAATCTGAAACAAACTGATTCTATCAAAGTGGTCTGTTTTTATTCGCTTGGTGGGAAAAAATGCAACTGAGATTATTTATTAGATAATAATACAACCTTGTCCTTGCCACTGTAAATCCATTATGTAGGTACTATTCTATTAGATATTCACAACTCAGCAATCGTTAAAAGATAATTATATTAGAAAGGTATTCGACAGTGGATTAATAACTTTAATAGATAGACAAAACGGATTGATGGTAAATTGCTTATTTTCCTGTCGATCAATTGTACAAAAAGTTTGTTTGATAAGTAATGAAAGTAGACAGACGTGAATGATAGAGGGAAAAAAGCATTGTATTTATCATCATTGTCATCATAAGGTCGTCAGTCCTAAGACTTTTTAGACACGCACCTCCACTCCTTCCTAGCCTGAGCTTATCTTTGCATTTCCCTAAAACTAGAACATCCCACATTCTTAACTATTTGCGAATAGTAATCTAATCTGGGTCTACCTCTACTCCTCTTAACTCCTGTTTCTGCCCCTAATATGTCTCTGACTAGACCTTCATGCCTACCAAGCAATATTTATCTGAAATCATTTTTTCGATTTTTATTTACCCACTACAAACTACCTCAAATTAATGAGGGAAGAATTGTTGCTGCTGTCACACCCTCGCCGGGAATCGAAGCCGGGACCATCGGCTTTACGCACCAACGCTCTTACCACTAAGCTACGAGAGGTGACAACAGCAACAACGACAAACTGTACTTATCAGGTCGCAGATCTGTAAAATTAATGTATAGATACATATTAATACTATATACCAACTAATTATGTTAGAATATTATTCTTTTGCAACGTTTTAGTTCATAATGTTATCGACTTATAACCATCGTGTCGATTTGAATCCTATTAATTTGGCACTCGCGGACCCTAGGTACTTTTTCCCCACTTACCCCGCTCCTAATGTAGACCCTGTTCTACGTATACAAATTTACATGGTGATGGTTAATAAAGTTAAAGTGTGGGTCAACTACGCATATAAGACTTTAAGTTGATAACAAGATAATGATCAGTTTTTGGGAAACTACCAGATGTAGATCTCGATTTAGATCGTATCTAATATCATCAGCAATACCATGGGTACCATAAATCACTTCATATTATGCGTTTTTATATAATATCGAGTTGTGACAATAGTCGCCATCTATTTTGTCTTTGTCTAACATTTGAAATTCTTGAGTTAGCAAGAAATATCAGTAGATGGCGATATACTGTAGTATTTGATTCAATGTCATGTTCGCAAACAGGCATTAATTTCTTTTTATCTTAACATTAAATACATAGGTTAATGTTTCTTTGATGCTTTCCAAAGGGCTAAAATTTTCAAAAATTAATATCTTAACAGAAACAAAGATAAATTTGCCCATAAGCGAGTAAACACATGAGTGGGAACCAACAGAGCTCGATCTAATAATTTATCCGCGCCGAGCAAAAATATTTGATGCTCTTTACAATGACATCTTATAATTTATGAATATGTTATTCCCGAGATGGGATGGTGCAACTTTGTAATTGTAAAATACAAATGTAATAAAACTAATGAAACTCCGAGTTTTTGGGGAAATTCCGTAAAACGTTGCGTTGTAGGATAATAGGGTACTTCCGAAAAAAGCATTATATTGCCTAATACATGCAAACTATCGGAAATTACTTTTCTCAAGGTGGGTGGGAAATCCTTGTGGAACAAACGAAACGAAGATAGTTTCTGGTTCAGAAATATAAAACTAGTAAAGAATCCGAGAGAATTTTTTTGTATTCTCAACTTAAAAAATCGTAACAAATTATTTCATTTTGGGTGACGAAAAGAATTAGTTTTTTCTTTCCTACTTTTTTTTTATTTGACTGCTTATCAAGAGACAGAATTAAGGAATTTATAGACAGCACTTTAAAATATATTGGACAGTTTAAAAATTTACTGTCGCTAGATAAAATAATAATTAAAAAAAAACTTAAAAAATACTTTTTGTCTAGCTGATGAGTATTATCTGTGTCTTCGTGCAATGTCTGGCGCCCATAATTTTGCCGCTCCTCGTTTTTGTCGCTGTAGACATACGCCCAGCGTGGCTCCCCTTAGATCGAGTCTTAGGTACGAAGTGCCACAAAAAGTGCAACTGAATTACATTAAGGTCTTTGTCTTTGATATTAACAAGTTATAGGTTGGTTGGCTTTAATCAAAAAGTTAAATTCAATGTATAACTAAATGAAGTTTTTGAATTAACTTTACCAACTACAGATAACCCCATCATAGAAAATACCACAAATGGCGCGGTAAACGCCATCTGTAGTACGATGCTACATTTTAGGATTACGTATGCTCCAACAAGGTCCATTTCAATATATGGATATCCACTTGCTGAAACGAATCGCGGCATAGCTAACCTCACCGTGAAAGGCACGTTACCATAATTGAATAAAATAATGCGAAGTGGTCTGTATTTGAATATTTTATTTTATTTGAATATTTTTGAATCTCATCAGGGCGTCGCAGACAGCTCCTACAGAACACAGACGAACTTTTACCTGCTGTTTTAACAGCGCGTTTTAGAAAATACCACAAAGCATCGTACTACAGATGGCGTTTACCGCGCCATTTGTGGTATTTTCTAAAACGTGGTATTAACACATTACCGACAATCCCAAATATTGTTTTCGTTAAGATATTTATTAATAAAGTACCTTTTACAGTTGTCTCCTTTTTATGAGGAATTTCGTACTTATATATATATATATATACGATATTTGNTATCCTTTATATCACTGCCTTGAAACGCATTTTAGAACCACATTTATGTATAGTTTATTACTACAGACTCATATGTCAGTAGGATTTTCCATTTATTTATGTGCTTATACCCATTTCGAAAACATCTTATTTTTATAAAGCGCATAGATAAATAGGTTGTCTAGCAAAACCATTATGCTAATAGTTAATTAATAAAATAATTTTCAGTTTCGTCATTGCATATTGCCATTATGGGTAACGTGTAATACACGAACAAAATTCAACATAGGTTCCTGCCCAATATTAGAAAATTAATTAAAATTAATACTTTAGGTATAATCAAGCATGGTAATCCCCATTAAGTGCATTATTAAAAATAATTTCCATACAATTGAGGAAAAAGTACCTACCTATAAGTAGTTCCAAAACTAATTATTACAATTACGCTGGTCAGTAATTGTCGTTTTCTAATTATTGTTAGGATAATCCAATGAATGGGTGTGCTGATTACTACAATCGAATATCAGAGGATGAATCAACAAGTTATTACGTTAACAAAATTTTGAAATTTTCTTTGTCAAACTTATCTCTCAGCATGGGATTAAATGATGATATACCAATATAGAAAACATTACAGGTAATTGAATTTGGAAATGCGCCACGAATATATAAAACACCAATTTGATACATTACATGCAAAACTTTTGAAGAATTAGCCTCAGTGTCTGCAAAACAATGTTAGATTGAATATAGTTTTATGGAAATACACAACATTGGTGTTTTATTTTTTAAGAAAAGGATAGAAATATCTAGATCTAGGGGGTTTAAAGAGAAAAATTATGAAAGAAATACTGTCACATGTATGTAGGCAACCCAACATACAGGTGGCAAAGAATAGCCGGTTTCTAAATGGCATATAGTGGATCATTTTATAACACGGCCAGTCTCTATAAACAGTTGTCGCGAGATCGAGTGAGTTTATACGAGTGAAAAAGTTCGAGACGATCCAAAGCGAAAAAGAAGGAGTGGAAGAAGTGAGAAAAGTGCTCATATAATGGCAAATCGATAACTAATTAATAATAGAAGTGTTAATTAGACAGAAAATAGTTAAATATAAGTAGTAATAGTATGAAGATAACGTGGATTTTTAACATAGAAAAATGTACACCTGATTATATTGTAAGAAAAGAAGTAAAATGTGGTAAGATGATAAAAACAAGAATAAGTAAGATACGAATAGAAAATAAGAAGACCTCAGGAAGAAGGTATAATAAGAGAGATATGGAGAAAGAAAAAGTATTGATAATTAGTATGGAGAAGAAATATGATAAGGAGAGAGAAAAAGCTCTAAGGGAGACAATGATGAGTCAAGAGCAACTAGAGGAATGGGGAAGAGAAATAATGGATATAGGGAATGCGCCAATGGGAAGTAATTACGAATTAACAAAAGAGGGAGACTTAACAAGTATTCAGAAATCGAAATGTACGAAAGATTTGAAAGAATTTCTGTAGAATGAGTGACAAGGGGACTAATTACCGAAATATTTGAGGGAAGGGAATGATACAACGGTAATAGCGAGATTAAGAATGAAAAATGAATGTAATGAAAGCAAGTACTGGGTGAAAGAAGAGGAAAGAATATGTGCAAAATAAAACGAGACCTAAAACATGTTTTAGAATAAGGTGTAAAAGATAATGTAATATAAGGGTGTGTTTACAACTCCATTATAACAAAAGGAACCCACAAATTAGTGGAGTAAAAGTAGTCAAAAAGGAGGCGTTGTTTTGGAATAATTTGTAACTTTTTAAATGTTTTAAATAGTCCAAGTCTACCAGTTGGTATTGTACGCAAAATTTCTATTTCTTTATTAATAACAAGAAACTGCAAAATTAGATGTTACATGAAATATCTCTAAAATTAATCGATGAAAAATCATGAAAATCAGATTTTTGGATATAATTAACGTACTTCAAAAACATGTAACGAAATGATACTTTTTCGTCTCCAATTGGTTTTTGCAATCAAAAGTTATACTTACTTAAGAAAAGCGCGTTCGCTCCCGCAAGCGTTAGCGGGCGGTAGGCGCTGCGTTACTTGGGACCTAAATTAACAAATTCCTTTTTACCCAAATTTAATGTGCAAAATACATGTCATATATATTTCTTTCCTAAAATTTCTCGTTCTTTCGAATTAGCGCTTTTAGTTTTTTCCTAAAAATAAAATTTAATAAGTTATTCCCAAAAAGCCGTACTTTTGCACTTAAATTTTAAATACTTTTGCAGTAGACACCAAAGTCTTCTTAGTTTCACATTTTTTTCGAAGTGAAAACATTCATTTATTCCACTAAATGTGGTTTAAAATTTATAGGTAGGTGCAATTTACTGATTCTACTAAAACTATTTCCACCAGATGAAATAATTATGGTGGAATCCATAAATAAACTAATAAACTAGCCAAAACTTGTCTTTTTTCTGTTATTTATTGTGCAAATGGAATTTTAATGAAAGTAACTTTAAACATAAATTGTAAAAAATCTTCGACTTACTAATCTGTAATGTATTGAAAATTAACGATGACATTCAAGAGATTAATATGAACTAACCTGTTTCTCATTTTGCTGTAACCTTACTGTATAATTTTAAGGTGATTATACGAGGGTGGATTGATAAGTTTCCGGCCTAACCAAGAGATGACGCCACTAGGCCTACCTTGAGGTGACATTCTATAGTACCATCCTTGGATAGCTTGTAGCTATAGTTTCAGCCCGATCTCCTTGCTAGTGTAGGTTTGACAGCACG
>NW_020438908.1:120871-124266 GCF_000699045.2 Agrilus planipennis | reverse complement strand
TAGTATTACGTAGTTAGTATCAGCAATTTCATATGCTGAAGTGTACGATGTGTTGCATACCTATTTACAAACAATTCCTTTAAATTTAATTTTTCAAATAATTTTTAACACAAAGAAAGTAATTAAACAAATTGTTCACAAAAGTGAATTTCGACCACTCTAAGCAATGGTGCTAAGTATGACAAGAATATAAATTACCAATTCTTTTTAATTTTAGTTTCTTTTTATTTTTTGTCTAATGAAGAAAACCACAATATTTACGAAATGTTGGAAGCATGCTAAACTAAAAGAAGCATCGTCCATTTGCAAGTCATAAATCTCAATATTTATT
This sequence comes from Agrilus planipennis, assembly GCF_000699045.2. Taxonomy (NCBI): domain Eukaryota; kingdom Metazoa; phylum Arthropoda; class Insecta; order Coleoptera; family Buprestidae; genus Agrilus; species Agrilus planipennis. The sequence continues at coordinate 123,935 of NW_020438908.1, read as the reverse complement.
TGTTTATACGCCCTTGGCATTAATACAAATCGTCAACATCCGGTTTTCATATGACTTGGTAAACGCGAAAAATTGAACAATAAAGTTTAATTTAGTATTAATTCTAATAGCTTCCCGAATTGTGATTTTTTCAAAAATATTTCTATACTTAGTTCTTTTAATATTACGCGGAATATTTAGTTTCGTAACTAATTGTGACGTATATTTAAATGATTTTCAACTATATAAGGATTTACTTTAAATGAAAACAAAATATAAATCTTTGTATGGATGCGCATAAACTACGAAAACGGTCAGTTAAATTTTAAATAAATACCTAAATGATACGTTGTTTAGTCGCAAATAGAATTAAGAGCGTTTGCTTGGACTTTTGGTCAGAAAATTATCGAAGTTACGATTTCGGTCTCATTATATCTCATCAGTAGTCCATTAACCGTCTTGATAAATAACTGACCAAACCGACGAAACTCCTATAAAAAGTGAGTTTATATAATAACGTAGTAAAAACAGTACATCGCCATCTAGTGGATATTTACTGCTAATAAAATATTCATGCATTAAGACAAGACCTTAACCCTAACAACTGAATTGACGATGAAGCATTTAATTAGGAAGGGAGTCAGACAAGGATGCACGCTTTTACCGCTATATTTTAATTTAGATTTGCAGATAACATAGCATTATGAGCATCTAGAAAGGAGCAATTAGAGATAGCTTTAAATAAAGTGGAAGCGGTATTGCTGATTTTAGGTATCTAGGAAGTCAGACGGAAGGAGTAGTAGGAACATAAAGCAAAGGATAGTGCAGAGTCGAGTCGCCTTCAATAAAAAGAAGTCACTTTTATGCTTGCGAACGGTTAATTTAGAAATTCTAAAAAGATTGTTAAAGATGTATGTTTGGAGCGAGACGCTGTACGGATGCGAAACATGGACAGTGGGCGCGGCGGATAAGAAAAGGTTAGAAGCGTTCGAAATGTGATGTTACAGGCAAATAATGAGGACACCGTGGATAGAGAAGGTTAGAAATGAAGAGGTATTGGAAAGAATAGGAGAACAGAGGACTCTACGGAAGTCAATAACAAATAGGCGAGATAGGTTAGTAGGACACCTTCTTAGGCATGAAGTTCTAGTCAGAGACATATTAGAAGCAGAAGCGGAAGTTAGGAGGGGTAGAGATAGGCCGAGATTAGATTATAGTTAAGAATGTGAGGTGTTCTAGTTGTAGCGAAATGGGAAGATTAGCTCAGGATAGGGAAGAGTGGAGATGCGTGTCCATCCAGTCTTAGGACTTATGATTATGTTGATAGTAAGTGCGCTTCTTTGATCTTACCTTTTTCGCAGGGTGTCGTATATTAACTTTATCTGCGCTGAACTGTCATATACGAGGACGGTTCAGTAACATTATCGAAGTATTAAAATACAAAATATATTTGTACTGTGATTTTACGATAACGGTCTGTACAAGCCATCCCCTACTTAGGGGGGAATTTAGAGATGAAGTGGTAAAGCAAAGCAAAGTCAATACAATACAGCTGTTACGTAATTAGTGTAAGACGAAGAATAAAAGGGAAGACTCCTATCGCTGGTAACGTTAAAAACAAGTGTGTAAGTTTCAACGCCTTTAGTGGTTGTGTCCAGTTATCAAAACGTAAATCGCGCGGTTCAATCCAATCTATCCTATTCTTATTTGAAACGAATAATAGGAAGCTCTGGTTTCACCTCTACACAGGAGAACTGTCACGCATGTAATTTAACAAAAAATGTCTTGTGGTTTAGGTTCGAGGCTAATTTAGCCGCTTCGAATAGTTTCAGTTTTTGATAAAATCAGACATATTATTTGAAAAAGTTCGTAGATCTATGGACGTATAGCTAGTCAAAAAGAAAACTTTTGGGTGTTTATTCCCACCAGCCACCAATGCTGGTGGACGGGCAGTCCCTACGGACTACGCCGGAAGGTAGGGCGAAAGGTCCTCATCAACCTCCTTGCAGGAATCATGGGAATGGGTGGGTGGTGGTTCTGGTGAGAAATTTGAGACGGACGAAATGAAGACAGAAGAGAATGAACGATTATCTGTGGAATATTACTGCCTCAGCATTTGCCTAAGTGATCCAAGGAAACCACAGAAAACATGGACAAAGGCAGACGGGCCCGGAATCGAAATGAGTCAATCTTTGCATTTCCAAATATACTTACTTCTACCCCTCTTAACTCCTGCTATGTCCAATACATCTCTAACTAGCCCTTCACACTTGAGGAGATGCTCAGTTTATTTCGCCTATATTATTAACTTCTATACTGTCTTTTGTTCTCCTACTCTTTCTAATACCTCCTCATTTTTGTAACCTAAGTATTCTATCTACGATATTCCTAACGTCCATCTATAATATCACTACACCAGACCTCAAACACTTCTAATTTTTTCCATTACTCAAACGTAAAGGTTATAAGTTGATATGGAAATCGTTGTTTTTGTATTTTGCTCTAGGTTAATCATTATTTTTTTTTTATTTTGCTTCATTTTATAAACGCTTGGTTTATTATTCGGAATAATCTTTAACTAATGGATAATTACGTTTTTATTTATGACAAATATAAATTACAGGTAAATAATGCACAATTTTAACTCCGATTTCTGACTACATTGTGTCTAACAGAAGGCAAGCATACAAGACATTTCCACAGAATTGAAATTGTTTTCTCATCATCTACTTACTCAAAATTAAATTTTAATAATTTATTGTTTTGTGGTAAATATGTATACTTATATAGAAAAATCTTCATGATTTGATATGATTGCTTTTTAACTTAGAAATTACTTGTAAAGTGAAAGAAAAAGATTTTTCCTTTCATTTTAAAGATAAAAAATAACCAATTTTACTTCTGTATGTGAATAGCTACATACGAGGGTGGATTGATAAGTTTCCGGCCTGACCAAGAAAAACAAGGTTTTTAAAAATTTTTTTTTTTTATTTCTCAACATAATCTCCTCCAAGGCTGATACATTTCTCATAGCGGTGTTCCAGTCTATTAATGCCATCTCTATAGACTGATTCGTCAAGCTCCT
>NW_020438908.1:117892-119929 GCF_000699045.2 Agrilus planipennis | reverse complement strand
TGGCGGTAAGAGATTTGCGGACAATGAAGAAGTAATCGAAGCTGTAAATGGTTATTTTGAGGAGCTTGACGAATCAGTCTATAGAGATGGCATTAATAGACTGGAACACCGCTATGAGAAATGTATCAGCCTTGGAGGAGATTATGTTGAGAAATAAAAAAAAAAAATTTTTAAAAACCTTGTTTTTCTTGGTCAGGCCGGAAACTTATCAATCCACCCTCGTATATTTATGTCAATCAAAGGACAAAAAACCGATCATATAAAATTACATAATATTATCACTTCATAACTGCGCACCGTACTGAAATTCAATCTAATAATTATTATTTAAAACAGACAATTATTCTTTCTCGACGATTATACAGTGAAAAATAATTTAAACAAGGTGGTAATTTCCGTAATATTTATGCAGCTATTTCTTCATTGAAAAGTGTATACATGAGTATTATATACTACTCAAACACTATGTATAACAAAAAAACTGGTGTATAGAATGAGTATTTTTAAAATATTTTATGTCATCGAAAGTATTGTATCGCCTTCCACACTTACTAGACGTTACCCTTCTATTAGACCCTACACATTTTTTTATAATTTTATATGTACCTAGTACATAAACTTTCAACCCCCGTTTTACCCTTTTCTGTGGGTGATATTGTGAAAACTCATTTTTTGTAGTTTAGGGGTGATTTATAGAATCATTCTTGTTGTAAAGGATTACAAGCCATTTTTTATCGTAAATTATATTGTTAATTTATTCTAATATTTATTTAAACGACTGTTAAAGTATAGAAAAAACAAATTAGACTCCACTTTGCTCTACTGTAATCATGTCACAGACGAGGGTCATTTCATTATTTTAATAGCAATAATTTAGGTATTTTAAATATAAATAAAAGAGGACTTGAATATACATTACAAAATTCACATATAAGACAGTAAGTATTGATGCCTCGTGAAGAATATGCGTAATAAAATATGTTATATGCTGCATGTTGATAAAATAATTTGTAATTTTTTAAATTTATGCTATTTCATTCAATATTTAAAAAAAACACACCTTGTAAAAGGAGCATACTGTAAAGTATATATAATGTAACTATATACAAACCTGTAATTGCTACAATTAAACTCATCTTGATCTTGTAAGGTAGTTAAAAATTTCCGATTGTAAACTGCACGATTACAAAAACTTCACGACTTCATGTAACAACACGCGCATGCATATAATCTAAACTCCGTCTCTATGCAACTGCTAAACGAATTTTAAGACTCATTCTTATGAGACGTTAAAAATAAAACAAAAGAAATACGAAGATGTGCAACCTGTTTTTATGGAATTCTTATATGGGTCGCTAACCTTTATAAATTATGTTTAAATTAGTCAAACCATTTTTATTTTATTAACGTTTGATAAGCTATGTGTTATGCATTGAAACGAAAACATTAATTGGTCATTTTCAAAGCCATTTATTTAGCGTTAAAATAAAATACAATACAATGAAGTTAGAAGCAATAGAAGTTCAGTTCTTTGTAAGTAATAATAATAACAATATATAACACATTATTCAATCTGCTCAATCTCTGGTAAATCACTGTACCTTAATGATACAGATTTTAATTAATTTTAAAAAGATAAAATTATAAAAGAAAAATTCAAAACTGAAATGTGGAAATCAAATACCTGAACTAACAACAGCAGGAACATATAGATAAAGAAGCTTCTAATATGTGGTTAAAAAGAGCAAAATATATTCTCAGAAACTGAGGGATTCATAATAGGGATTCAGGACAAAATAATAAAAACAAAAAAATATGGAAAACATATTAAAAATCCTACAATTTCATCGGACACATGCCGAGCATGCAGCACATCTCGCGAAACAATTGACCACATCACTGGGGGTTGCTCATATTTAGCCAGTCGACAATACATCTACAGGCATAATAATGTTGCTAAACAGATACACTCGCTGTTACCCAAAAAGTTTAAACCCATAGATCAGATAGAGCCGTACTATAAATATAGGGTTGTTC
>NW_020438908.1:116048-117127 GCF_000699045.2 Agrilus planipennis | reverse complement strand
TGACTCGTTGCTGACAGATTTTAATTAATTTTAAAAAGATAAAATTATAAAAGAAAAATTCAAAACTGAAATGTGGAAATCAAATACCTGAACTAACAACAGCAGGAACATATAGATAAAGAAGCTTCTAATATGTGGTTAAAAAGAGCAAAATATATTCTCAGAAACTGAGGGATTCATAATAGGGATTCAGGACAAAATAATAAAAACAAAAACCTATGAAAAATATATTATTAAAAATCCCACAATTTCATCATGTCGAGCATGCAACACATCTCGCGAAACAATTGCTCACATTACTGGGGTGTTGCTAATTTTTAACAGACATAATAGTATTACTAAGCAGATACACTCGCTGTTGGCCAAAAAGTTTAAACTCATAGATCAGATCGAGCCGTACTATATATACAAACCACAAAATGTATTAGAAAACCATTTAGCCAAGCTTTTTACAAACAGAACAGTTAATCATAACAGACCTGAAATCACACTGACCATCAGAGAAACTAAAACAACCTACCTAATAGATGTTGATGTACGAAACTGAAAATCTTAAACAAAAACATATTGAGAAAATTGAAAAATAAATTCCTTTGGCTGATGAAATAGAAGAAATGTGGAATCAGAACACAGTTAGAATTATTCCAATAATAATATCATCAATAAGCGTTATACCTAAAACATTACATGCAAGCCTAGCCGAGTTGAAACTGCATAAGCTTACGTACCTACAACGTCTACAGAAATCAGTAATCCTTGATACATGCGGAACAGTCCGCAGATTTCTTTACAATACTAACGCTACCCCTTTTTCAGAAAATACAACAGTTTAAATAAGAAGAGGAGTTTTTAATAATCACCGATCATATTTTAGGATTTAATTTAATTAAGAAGTACTGTTAGCTCTATGAAAATTAAGCACAGAAAATTGGTGTTCTTTTCATATCCCAAAAGATGTATGAGGTTCTTTGGCATCAGCCCATCTTCACTTGCTCAAAATTAACCAATGAATACTGAGAACTGAGAAATAATAATACAAAAACTGAATAACTGTAGACTTAAAATAATGTTATGAATAA
>NW_020438908.1:95063-110795 GCF_000699045.2 Agrilus planipennis | reverse complement strand
TGACTCGTTGCTGACAGATTTTAATTAATTTTAAAAAGATAAAATTATAAAAGAAAAATTCAAAACTGAAATGTGGAAATCAAATACCTGAACTAACAACAGCAGGAACATATAGATAAAGAAGCTTCTAATATGTGGTTAAAAAGAGCAAAATATATTCTCAGAAACTGAGGGATTCATAATAGGGATTCAGGACAAAATAATAAAAACAAAAACCTATGAAAAATATATTATTAAAAATCCCACAATTTCATCATGTCGAGCATGCAACACATCTCGCGAAACAATTGCTCACATTACTGGGGTGTTGCTAATTTTTAACAGACATAATAGTATTACTAAGCAGATACACTCGCTGTTGGCCAAAAAGTTTAAACTCATAGATCAGATCGAGCCGTACTATATATACAAACCACAAAATGTATTAGAAAACCATTTAGCCAAGCTTTTTACAAACAGAACAGTTAATCATAACAGACCTGAAATCACACTGACCATCAGAGAAACTAAAACAACCTACCTAATAGATGTTGATGTACGAAACTGAAAATCTTAAACAAAAACATATTGAGAAAATTGAAAAATAAATTCCTTTGGCTGATGAAATAGAAGAAATGTGGAATCAGAACACAGTTAGAATTATTCCAATAATAATATCATCAATAAGCGTTATACCTAAAACATTACATGCAAGCCTAGCCGAGTTGAAACTGCATAAGCTTACGTACCTACAACGTCTACAGAAATCAGTAATCCTTGATACATGCGGAACAGTCCGCAGATTTCTTTACAATACTAACGCTACCCCTTTTTCAGAAAATACAACAGTTTAAATAAGAAGAGGAGTTTTTAATAATCACCGATCATATTTTAGGATTTAATTTAATTAAGAAGTACTGTTAGCTCTATGAAAATTAAGCACAGAAAATTGGTGTTCTTTTCATATCCCAAAAGATGTATGAGGTTCTTTGGCATCAGCCCATCTTCACTTGCTCAAAATTAACCAATGAATACTGAGAAATAATAATACAAAAACTGAATAACTGTAGACTTAAAATTTGCAGTTTTTCATCCCAACTGTTTTTACTTTTTAGTCGTTAAACCATACAGTTTCAGATAGACTTAAAATTTTGCAGGAATAATAAAACAGTCAAACTAGTATTGACTGTTTTTAAAATACATAGGTATTTGTTTGGTAGTCAACTTTAAATATGCCAGTATTGTCGTTTTACATACTTTTTACATACACATAGGCATAGCCTCAAAAATTTGACGAAGATTAAATATTTTAGGTCATTTTTCTCGATTTATATCGCCTAGATTTCTAACAAGGATTTTAGATTAATTATAGCATATAACAATAAAATGTCTAAAGAGAATTGAAATACCTTTAAAATGATGTTTCACTTATCCCCTTTCGTGCTATTTAAGTTTCTTGAAGAGATTGCCACCCCATTTGAATGGGTGATCTCATATGCATGAACATAAAATTAAAAGATACCCCCTTTGAAAACATAATTGAGCTGTTTCAGGGATTTCCAAGAAAAAAAGTTGTAGTTAAATATTTTTCTAAGTGGAAAATTTTAATGCATCACCCTGTATAATTACGCTACACATAGTTGAAGGTATTGAAAGTAATGTTTGAGACACAACGTTAACTTCTTATTTTAGAAAACATGCACAATTTGAAGGGTAATCAAGTAGTAACAGAGATACGACTTGTTATTTAATTTTTCTCCTTATCGTTAATTCACAGATATGTCAATGTCCTTAGCTAGTAAATAATAAAGACTGGTTAAGTAAGTAGTTGGAAAATCCGCAGTTTTTTATATTTTAATCAATTCAAAGAGGAAGCAGGTTGATGACCTGGTTTACTTCAATACCGTCAGCAATATTCAATACCAAATAAAGAATTTATATAGATACAACCTCATGTCTTTATATGAGTGGCTTAGATGGTTCTACACCATTATCGTGCTGGGATTTCTATTTATGTTCAAATTCGTTGGATTTCTATTGCGTATTATAATCCATTCTGTATACATATGTGTGTATTTGTTTTTCGAGAAAATTTTGACGAAATTTATAAGGTACGTACTAGAATGAAAATGCAATTTAACAAGGTCCCATTTTCGATAAAAAATTGTGGAAATACTTAGCTATGTTTTCATTCATCGCCAGTTGTAAAAGAAAAAGTAATTTGGTCAACTTGAATCTTACAAATTAATAGAAACAAGAAAACACCACAAATGGCGCGGTAAACGCCATCTGTAGTACGATGCTACATTCTAGGCTTACGTATGTAGCATCATACTACAGATGGCGTTTACCGCGCCATTTGTGGTGTTTTCTAAAACGCTCTGTTAAGGCAGCAGGTAAAAGTTGGTCTGTGTTCTGTCGGAGCTGTCTGCGACGCGCTGATGAGATCCAAAAAGATCGAAATCGCGATCCGCGTCTGGCAGTTTCGACAGAATACAGACCACTTGGAATTATTTTATTTAATAGAAATAAATTCACCAGGTATAAACCTTTGAACAGAGGATTCGAGTTAAAATGTTCCTTAAAGTACAGGAAATGCAATATTATCTTACAGTACGGACAATTCTCCTCTTCCACAAAAAAAAAACAATCATACACAAGCGGATTATTATAATTTACAAAACACAATAATTTATTTAAAAGAAACAACTAGCTAAAGAGGCAAACTAATGTTTATTTTATAAAAAGTTTCTAGCAAATCATGAACAGCAAACCGTTCCTATAGGTATGTTTCTCATCGACTTGTCGGGTTTTACAAACCACAACTGCCAGTGAAAATCGACCACAGGATTAATTAATTTACAAGTTTTGGTTGTAGCTCGTATGGATTTCTACAAGTCTGCAAATTGATATGTTAATAATAATTTCTAAGATACAATGATCTAAATTTGCTTCAAAACATGTCATTTGTCTGTGGATTGTGTACGCATCAAAAGTAGATTGTAATACTTAACCAATTTTTGTATTTTTATTCTATTAACTATTACTTGAAAAACAAAAAAATTTTGGGTGTTTCATTTCCACTACCCACTAATACAGGTGGGCGGACAGTTCCTCCGGGTTAGGCCAGAAGGTCGGACGGAAAGCTCTCTTCAGCCTTCTTCCAGAAATTGTGGGAATGGGTGGGTGGTGGTTCGGGTGAGAAAAATGAGACGGACGAAATGAAGACAGAATAGACTGAAAGATTCTTTGTGAAATATTACTGTCCCAGTATTTGCCTAAGTGATTCAAGAAAACTACAGCTGATATTGTAATAAGCAGTCCGTTTGGTCGTCATGGTTTTGTGAAAACTTCAACGATTGGTACAAAGGGAGGTTGATACTTTCGCGGCCTAGGGTACTTAGCGGTAACTTGTCATCTCGTTATTGATAACACTAGTTGTGTGACTCGTTGCTGCTATAAATAACACACATTTTCTGTATTAAGTTCATTATCACGTTATCCCTGTAATGATCAATAACACTACGTTAACGAAAATGGAAATTCTCACAATTTGGAGCATTGCGTTGTGATTAAATCTTTTATTAAAAAAAGAAAAAAGCCTAAAGAAATTATTTAAAGGAATGTTAACGGTTTTTCAGGATTCTGTACCTTCATATACGATGGGCTCGGTTATTTCAATAAGAAAGAGAGACCTGTGAAGACGACTCCATCCTGAGCCGCCCAGTAACGATCCTGACAGAAGAAATTTTTCAAAACGTGGACAAATTAGTTCTGGCTGATCATGGAATTAAATTGTGCCAAAGAGCAGAAGAACTACAGATTAACAAATAACGAGTTGAGAGATTTTACGTGAAAATTTCCATATGAAAAAAATTAGTGCTCGTTGGATACCGCGAATGCTCACACCGTTTGTGAAGCAAAGACGACTGGAGTTGCAAAGATTTTTTGGACGTGCGTCAGGGTTCCGACCTGGCTCCCAGTGATTTTTTCCTTTTTTCAAATTTAAAAAAGGAGTTATGGGAACGAAGGTTTTCGGACGACAATGAGAAGAGAAATCGAAATAATATTTTTTCAGTGGTGCATTATATTCAAGAGGTATTTTAGTTGAAAGGGATTACATTGAAATATAAAAAATATAAAAGTATTAAAAAGTTATTAGCCGCCTTTCTTAGGGGCCAAGCTATTTCTGTTAAGCTGTACCTATAGAGTGTAGAACGTTATCTATAAAGACATACTACTTGTATGTATGTGATGTAGCATCGTGCTACAGATGGCGTTTACTGCGCCATTTGTAGTATTTTCTAAAACGCACTGTTAAGACAGCAGGTAAAAGTTGGTCTGTGTTCTGTCGGAGCTGACTGCGACGCGCTGATGAGATCCAAACAGATCGAAATCGCGATCCGCGTCTGGCAGTTTCGACAGAATACAGACCACTTCGAATTATTTTACATACTACCTTCTTTCGCACAAGAATATTGGTTGTATGGTTCTAATGGAACAATAAAGGTTACATCTCCAGAAATGTTACAGGGAATTGTATAGTTACGATTTAGGCAGCGGTCATTCGTAACGGTGTGGGAAAGCCCTTCTTACAATGCCCCTATACTCCAATAAGTGCATGTTTTAGAACATAATAAATTTTTATGAATCCTTTGCTTTTGTTTTTTGAAAAAGTTCTATAAAATTTGAATGGCTGTTCTTTGTTTACCGTAATACATTGTATGTAAATACTTATACTTGTTTAACTTTTAATATTCTTGAATAAATAGATATTTTTATGTTTATATTTCTGCTGATCATAATAACATGTCTGGTAATCTTCATTCAATTAAAGGTCGATTCATTCTAAAAGATAATAATTATGCAAATTAGATATAGATGAGTGCTTTTATTTTGTTATTTATTTACATACAATGATAAGTAGAATCTTACAAAACGTTGCAATATCTCCTTAGGAATTCCAGAGTGTTATGGGTTTTTGTATTTGTATATCTTATATGTATGCACATTATTATTTTTTTTTCTTCAATTAGGTACTTGATGCCCGTAACAATATTTTACCAAAAAGGAGGTATAGTAATAAAGAAGCGAATTTATATTTTTATATAAAATTTTTGAAAATCATTAGGAAGTATCATAAATTTATTTCCTGAGGATCTAGTTAATCAATTAAGAGGGAATCAACCCTCTCAATATGGCACTCGCGCTAAAAATCTGTTTAGCTTTTATCCAAAATCATAGAAGATTTGATTCCCGCAGATCAAGTCATTTAACCGGTGGGAATTAAACTTGTAGCAATGGAATGTATGGTAAATATCTTTTCGTGTTTTGCTATTTCTATATGCATTGTTGAGTGCGAATCGAGTTACTTAATCAATTGGAATCAGATATGGGGAGACATGGTAAGAATCTGTTTACCACGTCTCTCACGCACCTAGGAGACTTCATCCTCCTGGGATCAAAGCTCCGAACCAGTGGTAAATAAGTCTCCTTAACACGGGAGACACACGATAAAAGTTGTCAATAAGGAGTTTCAATAAATAACGAGTTAAATTGTGACACGATCTACTTCTTATTCAAACCATCAATGGATAGACAATTTCTGAATCGTTTGGTCTGAAAAGCTTTCCAATACTTCAAAAAGTAAAAGAAATAGTGTTTAAAATCAAGGTAGGTGATCAACCTTCCCCAGGTTCCCCTAAGTCATTTGTTCAGTCAAGTAGGTACTAAATGTCTTAACATAAATAATATTTGGCTTTAAAAATCTTAGAAATCTTTGAAAATCGAAAGAGACTATACAAATAAGTCGAATTTTCGTGAAATACGTGTTATGCTCCTGGCATTCAAGTCATTCAACTCATAATTATATTTTTTTGGGAAAAGTCAAGATTGGCTCAATGACGTATTCGGTAATTCGGTTGGTCATTACGACAACAGGTTACAAACCAATGGTGAATTATCTTTACCATTCGATTATTATGGATAGAACAAAGAAGTTTGAAAAACATGGTGCAATTTTCTTACATATATTATCATGTTGGTTTGTTGTGTTGTTTTGTTTATACAGTTTTTTCAATATCTTGACCAAACATGTTAGTGTTTAATTTACGACTATTGACATTGAATTTCCCATAAAATTACGTGGAAAAAGATCAAAATTACCATAATTCAACAGTCTAGCGTTTTTCTTTATTTCGTCGTCAGTAGGTACATTGTTAATGGAACAAGTTATGCGTAACATACTTAGCTAGTTTAGAATACAACAAAAACATTCGGAATTGTTATAAAAGATAACAATTTGCTGCATTGAATTAGTCAATTTGCCTTGCCTATTTCAATGGTACACAACATATCAACAAGTGAACGTAATCATGTAGGGTTATTAAGGCCTTAAAGGGTAAATAATTTATTTCATTTATAAGATTGCTTAATTTACGGCTATAAAATGGGAAATCGAACTTTAAGGAATCCCAACCCCAATGAATACAATTGTTTATAATGCTTTAAAGGTTTAGGAGATAGTGATTGATTGATTGAACTGTAAAATGTATGTATACATATTTTATTAAAAGCACATTAAAAAAGTTTCATTTGGTTTTCCCTTGGTTACTCAATTTTTTTAAATGTACTTATCTCCGACAAGTTTTGTTTATGTACGATGTCTCTATTGTTCTGTATATGTATAAATTTTTATTTTTAATGAATCCTATTTAAAAGAGCAATGTAGCTTTAAGAATTTGTCATGGTAATATTTTAAAAAAAAATAATTACGTATGAAGTACATCTATTTTAAGTTACGAATTGAATTCTTTTTTTGTTCTTGCTAGTATACTTATGTATACCAAAAAAGAACTTAGATAAGTATTATCCGTTAAAACCGCTCACTGTGTACAATAACCCTTAAAAATTGCAAATAAAAATTCTATGAGAAAGTTTTAAAATTGATATTATATAATAAACTAAATTAAATTAAATTAATATACTTACCGATAAAAACCTTAGCTGATCTAGTCATTTTTAATTGTAGATGAAAATCCGATCACAAAACTAATAAAACACTAAATTTCCGATGCTCTATTTCACGCACACGTAAACTTTAGCGCTCCAACAGAGTTTCTAAAATACGGAATACATGAACTTGAATTCGCTTTTATATTGCATGTATGTGTATGTATCGATAGATACGTAGTGCTTACTGGCGTAGTATTTATGTACGTTATTTCAGAATAACGGACAACGTTTATCCATAGGATGATGCTACGAGTATTCTGATTGTAAGAGAGCGACATCGTTTTCAATCAACGAATACGTATTATAGCAACAATATGCCTAGCTGGTCTTGATGGAATTCCTAATGCCACGAATATGTGATTTAAAATTCAATTATTATGATTCAGTGTCCTAGATTTCCTTATGGAAGTAAGTGGTTTAGGAATACAGACTGACTCATTTTTGTGGGAACAGATATTGGTTATTATAATAAAGTAAACAGGTCAATTCATTGAATTAAATCGTGGCTTCCATATTAATATTAATAGATAATCATATGCGATTATTACTATAAGTGTGTGATTATTATTATTTACAATGCTATGGTTTTAATAAGGTTGTCTACAGTTTAGGTTAGATTAGGTTAGATATAGGTACTGTTCGTTTCAAGAAGCTGGAGATATGCCCCTTCCCTTTATTAGGATGCGCCGTAGCATAATTTCAAATTCAATCATATCTGTCTGCGTAGCTCATTTCTTCACCGATCAACCAGTGAGTGCTAGACAAAAGTGTACAGTACCATTTGCAAAATTATTTAAACTGCTTCGTTATAATTTAAGAATATGCTTTATTTAAAAGCATATTTAGCCAAAAATAGTAACAAGTGAATTAATTTAACGTTCTACACACCTATTAAACTTTTGCTTTGTTTTCTATTGTTAATTTATATACATTTCTGCTTTAAGAAATTGCTAAACATTTTCGTCTACTACTGTACAGTTCTAGCCGATCTCCTAAAACCGCCCATCGAGAGCTCTGCTCGTTCAAGCTTGTTCCAACTATTTGTGTCTTGCTCACGCCTAGTGTGTATTCTTTCTATCTTTGCGCAGATTTCTTCAAGGTCACAATTCAAACAAATTGAAATGGGCTGTACGTAGCTAAGCGTATTATCATCGGGTGCTACAAATCCAAAACATTCAACGTTCTGACCAATGTGTTAGCCAATTCTCAATAATAACTTAGATACATAAGAAACGCAGAAAATTAAATTTTTATGACAAAGTAAAAATTACAATTTTCCATTGTAAATGATTGAATTTGCCGTAGAAATAGTCGAATTTATAAGGTAACTTGTAATAATCTTAATTTTGACATGATTCTTTAAAAATTATTTCAAGTTACTTAATTATTACAATAAAATTTGTAATATCAACTAAAAGTAAAAAGTAAATTTCTGGGATTTTATTTTTACAAATTTGGGTCCAAATTGTAATTTTCGCTTACGAAGCAACGAGCTAATGGGATAAATTGTAAATACCGCTTTAATATTTAGTTAAATTTTCGTTTTTCATTTTCTCCGTATGATCTCAGCAGGATTACCCAGAGTCCAGGTTAGGTTAGGTCCTAGGAAGTAACTGTAGGTGTCCCTGGGTGGTCCATGTGCTAAGCCACCCTAAATATTAACTTAACCCGATCATCACCATCATAAGGTTGTCAAACTGGTTATCCTGAGCTGATCTTCGCATTTCTCCAAAAGTAGAACAACCCACATCCTTAACTATTTATGAAGAGTAATTTAGGTCTACCTCTACTGCTCTTAACTACTGTTTCTGCCTCTATTATGTCTGACTAGACCTTCATGCCTGAGAAGGTGTCCTACCAATCTATCTCGCCCATTCCTTATTGACTTCTATAGAGCCCTTTGTTCTCCTATTCTTCCTAATACGTCTTCATTTCTAACCTCCTCTATCCACGGTATCCTCATCATTCGCATCAATATCACACTTCGAACCAACGCTTTTAACTTTTTATTTTCCGCCGTCCAAACTTAACCCGATATAACGTAAAGTTTAAAACAGTAGGCAATCAACTTCATATAACCGAAGACGCCTTGCTAAATGTAAAATTACTGCTTCTTTATTAGTAATGTACGTAATTTGTTACGAGGCATAAGATTTCAACATAACGACCTTTTACTTCTAAGCGTCTTTCGTTCCGCCGCATCAGCTTCTTTAACCTCTCAGTACTGAATTCTCCGCCTGGAAATTAAATCAATTCAATTTTGTTTTGTTGTCTTCGTGGTTCTTAAAGTATTGTTCAGCAAGCTACAATTTGAAGTTCAAAAGGAGGAGATAGTCGCTAGGTGCAAAATGGGGACTGTAAAGTGGGTGGTCCAAAAGTTTTCAACCAAAATTTTGGATCTTCTTCTTGGTTGTGGCAGCGTTGTGGGGGCAAGCATTGTCGTGGAGGTGGACTACGTATTCTCGACGATTGTTTCTCGCTCTTACGATTTTGGATGGTAGGTCTCAGTTTGGTGAATATTTCACATAACACGTCCCACAAACTCAACCAAAAGAACGATCTTATCAACCTAGAAAAGGTAATCTTTTTTTCAGTTTTGCTGAAGTTGTGTAGGTTGGGTTGGGGTGTCTCGTCGTTCGTGAATTTTGTAAGAAAACTCAATAACGATCCAAAAAACCCCTGTCATTCTTTACTCTTTGTATTGGTCATTGAGCATTTTCGATACCCATCTTGCACTAAACTTGTGCTATCTAAGCTTTCTCGTAACAATGTTGAACATGAGGATACATTCAGCAAGAGAAAATTCGTCGGCAAGGGCTCTAATTCTCAATCGTCGATCAGATCGGAGGTTTTGGCCATCTGGAGACTAGGCCTACGAGCCTGCTCTTCATCATGAAGCTAACCTAACCTAACCTTTCATGTAGTGATTAGAATTGGTCCATAAACGAACTTGTGAATTTGAACTGCTGATGATCCTTTTGTACACAAAAAGTCATTTATGGCTTGTTGCCTCCTACAATTTTATTAAAATTGGCCAATTTTGAATTACGAATAGGTACACCTCGAAATTATTATTACCCAAGAAAACTAGCTGTCGGGTGGTAAAAAATGCCATACGTGAAGTAAATTATTGGGCGATCTGAGACATACTTCACGTTTTTTACCTAGGTGCGGATATAATATAATTGCTATCACGTTATCACGAATGTCAACGCGTTTTTAGTATGCGATAATATATATTTATGGTTGTCACTTTTACGGAACTCAGGGAGTCTTGAGTTATATGGAACATAAAATTTATGACGGTGGTCATGTAAAAATGTAATTGCAACATGCTATTTTAACAAATGTGACATTTTTTTATAAATATACATATGTAGGATGATGGGGTACATTCTATGACACAATTCTTTTTAGTTTCTATGCTTTTATATCAAGTTAAAAACAGCAGGAATTCGGGTATCAAACTCAGATACATATATATATTAATATATGTATATTCATTATCTTCTACCCACTTCTAAAGATTACAATTCTTTATTTGCATCATGGCTCTTTGTTTCAGATTAATTAGCAACATCAACGCCATCTAAAAGATGAATCGCATAACCAGATATTGATACGTTGACAACAAAAATTATGAAGTCGTACAAACTCAAAGCACAAAATATCATAAAGTCAACAACACTCGAAAGCCTTCCTTCCTCATATTCATACCGGTCGTAACAGGTAAACTATTTAATTACTAATTGTAATACTCTAAAAAGCACAGACATTTCATAAGCAGTCGAGTTTCTGTAATTAAACTTTTATAACTCGAAGATTTGTCCTTCCTTTAGCATACATTTACTAAAAATTTTAAGATTAACTTAACGTTAAGATAGTTTTAAACAAAAGTTCATATTGTAAATTAAAGTTCATAGTAGATGTAAGTGCTATACAAAATTCAAAAGCAAATTAAACGTCTATGCGTTCTTAATCTCAATAAGAAATAGCATTGCTAATTAGTTTTGGTGCACTACTACTACTACGAGTCGTTATAAGGTTAACCCCATCAGGACAACTGTATTTTGTAGTAACTGATAGTATCTATTAAAATTTTATACACAACAATGGTATTTACACTTCGTTTAGTTTCTGTAGCGATGTGACCTTCAGTTTGACCGGCGTAAAGTAGAAAAGAACAGTACTAGGCCAGAAAAGGAAGGAGACAACTCTCGGCCAAACTCTTAACCGGTGAGGAGCGTATAATCCGCAAATACTGCACTGAAAAATTGACCATTTTATCCACTACAATTGCATTGCTCAAATGTGCTGTTATTGGTACATTTACTACTGAAAATATCAACGAGATGTTTATTTATATTTGAAGACATATTAAAGGCTTACACGCTTGTTTCTGACTCGCACTACTATTCATGATTGAACAAAACTTTTGGCAGGTACTGTCTGAAAAAGTATGTTTTATGAACAAAAATCGAGGAGAGTATAATGAGCTTTTTTCTCCCTACCTACGATTTTGCCAGCGCGCATCCAAGATATTGGAAGGGGCACATCGCTAGAGAAAGTAAATGAAGTATAAAAAAGCTTAATCATTAGCTAAACGTACGGTATGTGTCTATAATCTGTAGTAAGTATGTATTTATAATTGACTAACCTGTACATGCCCCTAATTGGGTAAGCTGTTAGTAAAATAATTGATTAATATAAAATTAATATATCAGACAATTAATAAAACTTTTTTTATGTTACTGAAGACATTTTTTTTTTCGCCTGTTACGCCACTGATACAGCGTACACATAAAAAATAAAGAAATACGAAAACGGAAACTGGTAATCGCGTATCTGGGTTTTTGGGATTTCCATTTCATTTAACGATATGCTCGAAATCTAAGCGGTTTTTACAATTTAGCAATTCATAAGATAACGAGTGACGGCAAAGCTCTTTTTTACGTCTAGTTTTAAGACTTTTGGTATTCAAATTAATTCTAGTTTTAGACTTTTGGTATACTGCGGCCCATACTTGGAGAGCTAAACACTAAATTTCAATGTCATCAGGTGTTTCAGTTTAATTTTGATATATTTTAGTCGTTAGAGATAGATTTGCTTATCATTATTCAACTTATTTTATTTTATTATATTGGAAACTTCCATAATTTCGAAAGCATACAAGTTAGTCAAATATCTCTTCAATGTTCTTTAGCAAATAATAATAGGCTGATTTGGCCCCACATACTCAGGCTCTGCGGAGGTCTTCTTTTGTTGAATACCAGGTATTGCTGGTGGCACCAGAACAATTTTTGATTTTGACACATAATTTAGAGTTACTTACGTTTTGTCTTTTTTCTTGTTAGTTGTGATCCGTTATTTCATAGTTAATAATTTATTTGTGAATAAAGTCTGTAATAGTGTTTTATATCAAGTTTCATTCGCTTCATTAAAACCTCCATTTTGAGAAAATACTGCTCGTGATTTCACGGTAAACATCAGGGGACAAGTTTAACATGCTCGTATAACAAGGAAAGATTACATTCCAGAAGGAGTAGGCCGATAGACACTGAGAAAGTCCCCATTCATTTTTTTAATGACGTTGTCATGGAGATACAGTGCTCAAAAATCTAGTAAAATGTATCCATCGGTATAGTTAACTAAGTTACAGAAAAAGAGCGACCTACAAGGGTGAAGAAAACAAAAATTCTTGCAGATCAAAAATACGTGTTTTCATTAAAAAAAAACTTGACCTTCAAATAACTTCGAAGGTCATAGTTAAGGTCATATTTAATGTCACAGATTGATTTCACTTGCTAAAAGAATAAAATAATGTCTAAACCTTTTTCCGAAACAATGACAGTCAGAGGTTCAATAGAAGCTGAGATGGGAATTGTTGAAGTCGTCTACATTTGGCAATTTTCAGACCGTAAATCACATAAAGGTGCATTTTTCCAAAAAGTGTCACTATTTTGATTAGCCATTCTAACAAAATTATTTTCAAAACGATTTTGTTACTTCGTGTTTTCATTTCGCAACTGTTTTGTTAATAAAAAATGTTATCTTTTTTATATTTTAATTATAACGTCCACTTAGTCTCAATCCGCTAACTTTCTCCGGGAGACCTGTAGGTGTGTAGGCATCTAATGTTTAAAGTGCTTAATCATTTTGTAGTTTTTCGTGATAACTACGAGGGCGGTTCAATAAGTACCCGTGTTTGAAGACAGAGGACGTTCCTGAGTGAAATTGGTGTTGTCATCGTGTGCTGCAATCTATCAAACCACGCCAAAACGAATTTCAGACTGATTGATAGGTTAGTTTGGACTGAGACGTGTTTCGTTATTTTCGCTAAGATAGAAAAAGAGTAGTATCGTTCGGTAACTCGCTTTTTGTTTTTGGATGGGAAAAAATGCAAGGAGATGAAAACAAAGTTGGATACTGTTTATGGAGACATTTCGCCATCTAGACCACAGTCAGATATTATTTCAACGAAGAATTTAAACGTGGGCAAAGATCCAATTTTGATAGGAGCGACCAGGAAGCCTGGCAAACGTTGTTACCGAGGAAATCATTTTACAGATTTTTTAGGAAAAGGAAAAACGATCACTGGACAATACTAGAGTGAGTTATTGGGCCGCTTCGACAAAAAATTGAAGAAGACACGGACGCATTTGACGAAAAAGAAGGTGCGTTTTGAACACCACAACGCACCGGCACATTCATCAGGAGTTGTTGCCGCCAAACTGCATGAATTATGTTATGAACTGCTGCCGCACACCCCGTACTCACTCGTTCTTTGCCATGAAGAAATGGCTCGCGAGAAAAAAATTTAGCTCAAACGAGGAAATCATCGCCGAGACAAAGGGGGGTTTTTGGAGAGTTCGACAAATCTTATTTTTTGGAGAGGTAAAAAAAATGGCAGGGACGTTGGGAGAGGTGTATCTTTCTAAAAGGGGACTATGTTGAAAAATAAAAAAAAAGGTGTCTTCATTTCTTACACGGGTACTTATTGAACCGCCCTCGTACTTAGCTTGCAGTTAGATGAACGATATTTTTGCAGTAACATAATAAAATATATTGAGCCACTAATAACTTAACAGCCCCCTAACCCCCCCCCCCCCCGGTTGCAAGTTGATGTGTTTTTCGAAAGAAATGTAATTTTTCTTATTATCGGGTGTTTTTCAAAAAGGGAAAGTTACACCTCATGCGTAACTACAGTGAAAAGCAAAACGGATTGTAGGAAAGTACGTGCTGAACGGTGGTGTTGTAGAGCATAAATATCAATGAAATACTACGTGACGACTTTTCTTTGCGTTTCGGTTTAGTGGTACCCTTGACAATCCCAAAAACTTTGACCATAACCTCTTTTCAGTATTGCTTCACCTTGTCTGTTCTCCACTGATTGTAAGTCTCTTTTTTTCAATTACATAAAGAAATGTTGATTCATCCTCTGTGACAACTCACTCGGTAATTTGCTTTTATTCGCCTTCACACCGCATTAAAAACTGATTACAGTAAAGCACTTTGCTTTTTTATTAATCGTCCCAAGTTCAGCTATTGAATAATATTATTGCTATAACTTCCGGTGAAGTAGGTAAAATTTTGATTGAAATCTTTGCTCATTTGAAATAAAGGTACATAAAAAAATGGCATTGGCTTTACGGACGAACCAATCAAAGTAATCAGACCGAATTTTCATTAACGGTGAGATGACGATGAATTTTATAGATACTGAAAAAAAAGGGTTTTAACGCAGTTAAAATTAAAATATTTTTCTTTCTAGGGGAGCGCTTAATGCTTAAGATGATAGGGACTCATATTTTTACAGTTTTACTGATAAATTTTCATATTGCACTAAGGGCAATTTTTTCGACAATCTGAAAAATTATTGTAAGGTTGCTGATAGGGAAAAAAGTAGCGGATTGCGTTTTAATAGTGTTGAGGCCTTTTGGAAACTGAAATTTCAATGATTGTAAAGAATCAAAACCTTTTTTTTATTTTTTCTTGAAATAGATGTTAAAATTAAAAAATACAGGAACAACTGTAAAATAAAAAAAATATTTTCAACAGCATGCCGAGCCGTCATATCACAAATCGACACAGTACCGTCACGAAGGGACCCTGAGCCAGTGTTCGGAACCGTACGATAATTATCGTACGCATACGATAATTTCTTGTCTACGTACGATGTACGATATCATATTATTATCGTACGCAGATTGTACGATAATTTTCATGCATTCAAAATTTAGTTTATTCTTACCCTCTCAGACAATATCACGAAGACTTTTTTTTATTCGCGAATATTTCTTTTTCTTTCTGCTCACAGCGCTATAAACATTTTTGTTATACGCAGTGTTAAATTTAAAAGAACGTGCCTGCAATAAAAGAACGTTATGTAGGTTTTTCCTCGGCAGGTAACATCCCTTCGTGTTGGTCACCAGATGGGTCAATGGTCTCCCCATCCACAATTTTGTGATTGTAGTCATGTAGTCACTAACCATAGCCTAAGGTCAAAAACACCCCACTAACATACCTCGACTGTCTATATCTTGTTATATTTATGTATTTTTCTATTATTGATTTTTAATTTAAAGGGTGGAGGTAGTTCAGGTCTGTCTTTTTACCCGATTAATACGAGTAATTTACTAATTATAGTGATTATTTTGAAAAGTACGATAATTTTGCTCCATGTACGATAATTCTACGCTACAGGTACGATAGTTTCCTCGCTTCAGGTTGTGAACACTG
>NW_020438908.1:92816-94442 GCF_000699045.2 Agrilus planipennis | reverse complement strand
AAAAAGGGGTTGCAGTTTTTGTTTGGGACATATTTTATTTGTAGTTGAATTTATTTGAAACTTGGTATTTATGCTCTTTGATATAATTAATCAAACGAAAATAGGTTGCAACGTTCCCATGGGGTATATTTTATTTGTAGTCGGATTTACTGGAAGGTTGCTCTTGATACTCATTGTTGAAATTAAGCAAATACATGTTTTGGCAATTTTTAAAAATCAACCCTTAAGGATAAAATGTTGTTGCTGATGTTGCTACGTTTGTATTTGAAATCTAAGATGATCATATTAGGTAAAATTAAAACTTTTGTTTTACAGTTATAATTTCCACATTTTACTGCAGCTGTTTGTTGCAAAAGGCTCTATCGCTAGGGGTCGACAACTAATTACTTCTTGACCTCTGCTCTGTAAGACCATCCTTTTTAGTCATAAACATTAAGTATGTACTGAGGTTGTAGGAGGCAAACCATGTTTGTTAAAGCTGTATGGTTGGAGCGCAGCCCTGTACGGGTGCGAAATATGGACGGTGGGCGCAGCGAAAAAAAAAAGTTTAGAAGCATTCGAAATGTGGTGTTACCGGCAAATGATGAGTATACTGTGGATATAGAAGGTTAGAAATGTATAGGTAATAAGAGAACAGAGGACCCTATGAAGGTCAATAAAAAATAGGCGAGATAGGTTGGTAAGATACCTTCTCGGGCATGAAGGTACAGTCAGAGTTATATTAGAGGCAGAAACGGAAGTTAGGATGGGTAGACCTAGATTAAATTACTGTTTGCAATTAATTAAGGATGTGGAGTGTTCTAGTTTTAGGGAAATGTGGAGGTGGGTGTCCAACCAGTCTTAGGACTGACCGACATTATAATGATGATAAGGTTGTACTAATACTGAACGTTCAGTATCAGTAAAAGTACCTTGAAGACCATTATGCCCCGCTACATTCCCTGAACTTTAAATACAGCTTCTAATTAATATTCAATTTTTCACATTTCCAAATATAGATGCACCCACATCCTGTACTTTTTTTCGTAGGTTTTGAACTTTTTCATAATTTTCGACCAACATAGTAGTTATCACAGTTAATTTGAAATGCATTTCATCTCGATTGATGAATAGAATAATGTGAATATGGGAAAGTTTATATCGGACCGAAACATCGAAAACGAACTGAGAGCGTATCGAGAATGGTCCCGTCAGCGTTGCCAGGTTCAGTAGATAGAATTATCGCACTCTTTCGGAAAAATTATCGTATTAACATCAAAAATATCGTACATTATTGCGCATACGCAACAGAGTAATAGTCTAGTGGTGGGAGTATGAATTTGTAAAGAGACTTTGTGTCCCCGAGTGGTTTTCCTAGTTCTATTATATCATCAATAGATGGCACTATAAAAACTTTCCTGACAGGCTAATAACTTCAAATAGAAAAATGAATTTCAAACTGGATTTTAAACATTTTCGAAGAAAGTTCTTTTTTTAGAGTCCATAAACAATTAAATTTTATTGAATGTATACAAATAAACAACTTTCCGACATATATTTATATATCTATGCTTATAGTGTATATATTTTAACATTATAAAATTGTACTTAAGTTCTTAAAATCAACTATTCAACATACATAAAAAT
>NW_020438908.1:82231-91679 GCF_000699045.2 Agrilus planipennis | reverse complement strand
AGATAGAGTGATTCAAGAGGAAGGTTTATATGTATAATACATGCATAATTTAGTAGAGAAACACTGATAATTTTAGAGGTTTCTAATGTGATGTCGTAAATAAACACATTTTTTGCGCTTACATTGCAAGCACTGGCTGAACCCTAGGAGATAGATCAAAACAATATACTACAGTATTGTACACCTTAAAAAGGTCTACAAGGTCTTACGGATAACCCACAATAACAATTTTTTATCCTTTACTTTTTACGAGAAATAATGGTTTATTTACGAAGCGATTTTAAGCAATACAGCATTAATTTTTATCCAATTAGGTACCTTAAATACATTGTGCATTTAATACAGATCAATATGGCCCCTTACAGCATTTAATTTGCCTTGAGGCCGGTTTGTATTGTCTAATGACAAAAAAGCTGTGATTGTTGTATATAAAGACATTCTGCAGTATATTTAGTATGTTCAGGGGTGAAGGTTTCCCCTCCTCGAGAATAATCTAAACAAAAAAAAAATATTTACTACTTAGTATCAGCATTTATAGCTTATTGGTACGTAAAACCAGAACCCCGGTTTGATTCCCGACGAGGAAGTGACAGTGGTAATAATTTTCCCTTATTCCCTTATTAATTTGAGGCTATCTGCTATCTGTAGTGGGTAAAATAAATTCAAAAATTATTTTACTAAATATCAGGTTATTTAGGTAGTTATGTTTTACTGCTTTCAAGTAAAATAGCAGACAGGTGGTCACGTCAGTAATATTACAAATGTTTCGTCTAATTAATAAATCCTTATTTGTTCATCATTGCCTTCACACTTTCGCAAAAAGTAGATAAAACATTAAGTGAGCCTTAAGGTTGTAAATTTTAAACAAAAAGCGTTAATTACAGTGCACTGCAATTTCAAGGAACAATTACGATAATGGCGTTTCTACATGCTTTGTAAAACACTATTTGCTTAGATAAAAAAAGGTTCCTACATATGTTGGTATGCACAACATTCGATAACAGTCTAAATATTGCTTTGTATTATCACTCTATGTCATTCAATGGCGTAGCCCTCTGAACTGCTTTAGGGGATTAAGTCTCCCTATCGACTAGAAGAATTGCTTTTCTGTTATCATGGTTTAATGTATTATGATTAAGGAAAAAAACAGTAGATTTGAATTGAAATGTCATATTTTGTAAGTATGATAATAATAATCTTTTAACCGTGAATGCTTTTTGAAGTGAAACTTCTTTGGGCTCGATGAGAGTAAAATCTCAAGGTCATGAAATGACACGTTTTGCAACGTTTCGTCTCGCGAAGCAATAGGCTATGAGAATAGAAAGGCGCGCATGCGCACAGTCAGCTGTTAGTGACCGGCATCTCATATACTATAGTATAATGTATATTCACTATACCAGTTCTAAATTATTTTTTTGGTTATATCTCTGCAGTTATATTACAGTAAATGTATTACAGTAAACGTTTATTTAAAAACAATTAATATTTATTTAACAATGAGTATTATTATGTATTAATTCTAATTCCTTGTAGTTATTGATAGTTTACGGTTTCTTAAGCACTTGGAAATATAAACGGAAGCGAAAAAGATTTGACCATTTTTTTGTTATTGAATTACATAAAAACGTATTAAAGTAATACTTCTTAGATGTATCTACTAAAGATAAACTATGTTGGAAAACATAAATCTTGAAAATTCTCGTACTCTCTTTTTCTTTTACCAATCATTACTTATACGTTATAAAGGTATAGAGATCGTCAAAGAAGTTTCACTTCTTTCACGTGTACTGAGTTGCACCTGTTTAATTAGAAATAGCCTTAGATCTTTTGGCATGTCGGAGGTGTTTAAATGTGAATATTCGGTCATACGGTTATATAAAGGATGTAAAAGTGGCTGTGGCTAAACGACCATCGACCAAATCATTACGTTAGTATGTAGGAACGCCATGGTCAACATGTAACTGTTGTACACCATCGATAATGATACCGTTCCTTCAAATTTGAAAATNTTTTACTGACTGCCGAGCTCATACCCGTAAAGTTCATTTTAGTACTCGCTTACTAGTACATAATGAAGACATTAATTCAGTAACACAAAAAGCTTGATGCGTCCTAACGGCCATCCTAGGTGTTGGTACGTGAATTCCTTTGCCCAAAACTGATTTTATATTAATATAAATTGCCCTGAATCATCATCATAAGGTCATCAGTCCTAAGACTTGTTGGACACGTACCTCCACTCTTTCCTATCCTGAGCTAAACTTCGCATTTCCCTAAAACAAGAACAACCCTCATCCCTAACTATTTGCGAACAGTAATCTAATCTAGGTCTATCTCTACCCCTCTTAACTTCTGTTTCTGCCTCTAATATGTCTCTGACCAGACTTTCGTGCCTAAGAAGGTGTCCTACCAACCTATCTCGTCTATTTTTTTTTGACTTCCATAGAGTCCTCTGTTCTCCTATTCTTTCTAATGCCTCATCATTTCTAACCTTTTCTACCCACGATGTCCTCATCATCCGCCTATAACACCACATTTCGAACGCTTCTAACCTTTTCTTTTCCGCCGCGCCCACTGACCATGTTTCGCACCCGTACAATTCTGTGCTCCAAACATATACCTTTAACAACCTTTTTCTAATTTCTAAATTAACCGTTCGCGAGCATAGAATGGTTGAATAAAAATATTTGTCTAACCGCTATCATTTAGACAGCCCTGGATCTACGGGGGCAAGCTCCAGGCGGCAGTTTCAAGGGGCGTCAAGATCATAATATAATATGGTTAAAAATAAAAAACTTGCCCCGCAACGCGTCTAGCATGCACCGCACGTTGTTCTATCAATCATTCATTTGTCGTCGACGTCCACTTGGTTTTTGAACACATCCTAAGGGTTCATTTATCTCAAACGCTGGAGAGAAATAGCGCCACATTCAATTTCCTGTCGCGGTTCGAAAAAATCGTAGATTTAAACATTACAAATGTACGCATCGATTTTCAATATATTCCAACACACCTGACCCATCATCACGGGTTCCTTCAAACTTTTCAAAGGTCTAGATACGCCGCTGATTTTATTTGTTTTTTTGTAATACCTCGAAAATTACTATAATTAAAACTGACCACAATTAACACTTATTCTAGGTCGTACGTTGTACGTAATTGCGAAACAGTTATTTCATAGTTCTTTGCTAAAGAATTTCTATTGTAAGTAATGAGATGCACAAATTAGCATATAAAAACGAAAACGTAGTTGAAACTTAAATTTTAAAATTTTTTAAATGTGCAGTTGTTCGGTGTTATCAAAGTATGTACCTTTTAAATATTTCGTAAGTTGATATTTAAACATTTCTACGTATTTATACGTAGAGGTAATTAACTGTAATTAAAAAATTTAGATTAGATATTGAAAAATCGGTTACAGAATCGGTTAACCATATGAAATAATCCTGGAGTACGTTGTTAATTACCTATAGAAGTAAAAATTGTATATGACGGTATATCGTCATGTCGACATCTTTTTATTTACATCTGCTGCTAATTGAAATATTTCATATCTTAGACAAAAGACATTGCAATTGTATCTGATTAATAAATTACAACAGCAATTGCTCTATCCAGGGTGGCCACTCTGCATACATGAAATTACCATGAAAAAACCCGTAACCAAAAATGAAAATCAATGTGTCCTAGAGTTTTTCCAGAGTAGAAACCCAGAATTTCAAATGAATTTGTTCCAACCCACGCTTCCTCACTTTATATAAAAATTCTATAGCACTTTTAGAAAATACTACATCGTGCTACAGATGGCGTTTACTGCGCCCTTTTTAGTATTTTCTAAAACGCACTGCTAAGACTGTAAAAGTTGGTCTGTGTTCTGTCGGAGCTGCCTGCGCGCGCTGATGAGATCAAAAAAGATCGAAATCGGGATCCGCGTCTGGCAGTTTTGGCAAAATGCAGACCACTTCGAATGATTTTATTCTATAGCACTGTTTCTTGCACTTCTTTATAAATTCCTTTTCTTTTCAATATTAAAGTACACGGTATACTAGTAGAGAGTAGGTAGAGCACACACTCTACCGGCACCATAAAAACAATATCTTAAGGACGAAACGCAGATAATTAGAATGTTGTTTCATGTATATTTTCTTACAATATGTGTAAATGTTACCGGAAATGTATGAAATCCGTCATTGTTTACAATTCTTAGGAAATGTATAAAATTCCTAAGATCGCCCGGAAATGTGTGTAATAAATTATATTAGACATATTTCCTAGAAAATCTATAAATTTCCGAAATAGCAATCGGAAATGTATTACAGGTAATAGGCAATAATAGGCAATAATACGGTAGGCTGTTTGGAGATGTACCTATAACCATTGGTGACGCCATTGTTTGATTAGGGACATTTATGACAGATCGGAGTTTCTGTAATATAATGAATAATGTGACTAGGTTATCTTTGTTTCAGTAAACACGATGACCTTCTGATAATTCTAATCATTTTCATGTATATATGTCAGGCGCGGATATCCCAATAATGCATACTTTTCGAAAACATTATTCCAACGTAGCGGGTATTATAGAAACTCCAGTCTGTCATAAATCTACCTAATAATCATACAATAACGTCACTAATGCATATACATCTCCAAACCTAGCCTAACCAAATAATATCGTCACCAATGCATGTACATCAGACGATCGCACTAGAACCGCGTAAACACAGAAAACTCCGATTCTCAGTTTACTAAAATGTTTTATTAATTTTATTCACAGAAAGCATTAGTTTTATATATTTACATACAATATCGGAATTTCATACAATTCCTAGGAAATTTATGCATTTCCCAGGATATGTGTGTATTAAAAAATTTTTGAAACAATATTTTATAGATTTCCCAAATAGCCTCGGAATTGTATACTTTTTATAGGATTTGTATACAATTCGTAGATTTCATACATTTCCGATAACATATTGTAACGAGCACGAGTGTGTTTATGTGCGATCGGGCACACGTGTGCGTGAACGGCTTATCGATTCGCCGACTAGTCGTTGGCGCCTTTCTTCATGTACGCCGTTTTTGTAAATGTGTGTGTCGTACCTGCGTTCTGGGAAAGCAGTTAAACAGTTCAAAGAAAAAATTAACTATGCGGATGTTTCGAAAAGGTTCCAGAAAGTAAACAAAAGAGTATTTAAAGGAAGAGACGATCGCCGAAAAAAGAAATAAATTGACCGTTGCAGAAGTGAATCCAGAAATAAATTGATGGTGATAGCAGTGAAAGAAATAGCGCAGTTTAAAACGTGAATTGGCAGAGAAAATAGTAAAAGTTTAAAACGTGAATTGGAAGAAAACAGTAATAGTTTGGCAAATAAATTGGAAGAAAACAGTAGAAGATTGGAGAATAAATGGGAAGAAAAATTTAATAAGAACATCCAAGAAACAGAAGAGTAAAAGTGCTGGGTGAATAGATTTTTAATGGAAAGATAAAATCAATCGAAGGCGGTGTTGACGCTTCTAGTACACTCAACAGAGCCAGCCAAGTCATCCAAGGAAGCGATATAGTCAAGAACACGAGTAAAACCACCAACGTTTGACGGAAAGTCCTCATGGGCCACATATCACAAGCAATTCGAGGCGGCTGCTAAGGCGAATAACTGGGCGCCTGAAGAAAAAGCCACTGCGTTGACCATCGTGCTACGTGGAGATGCATGTGACATTTTGAACACCCTTTCCCCGGAAGAATTGGTGGATTATGAACAGTTAAAGTTGCGCTGTGGCGAGGTTCATTTAACAGCGGTGTATCACATCCAACTGAAAACCCGTCAGCAGAAACCAACGGAATCCCTACGAGAATCGAGGCCGATATTGCGAGACTGTCTCGACTGACCTATCCTAATACTCCAGAAGAATTGATGGAAAGATTGACAGTGGAGGCATTAACTGATGGACTTCGGGACAGTGACACTCAACAACGACTACGACTCGACCAGCCTAAGACGCTACCTGATGCATTGGCTCGTGCATTGGAGTACGAAACTGTTAAATGGACCTATAGCAAACAGGGAAGTGTTCGGCTACTGTGTGAGGAAAAGGATTCGTCAGAATCTTTAGAAGAAACCGTCTACCAAATCATCTCCAGGTTCGATAAAGAAACTCGAAAGCTAAGATGTTGGAATTACGGCGAACTAGGTCATACGACGAGGCAGTGTAGGAAAAGTACTCCTGTGATCGAATGGAAAAGAATGAAGAAGCAATTCGACGCGTCACGGTAATCGATGACGAGTGGTTACCTGAAAATATAAAACAAGACCAAGAAAACGATCCGGACTTGAAGAAGGTGATGCAATGGAAAAGAAACGGAAAACGACCAACGTGGCAGCAAATTTCTTCCTGTAACCAAGTACTAATATCGTTATGGGCTCAGTGGGACTCAATAGTTTTTGGAGGATGGCATCCTGAAGCGTGTTGTTGAAAGTCCAGATGGAGAGGGAGATAGGAAGTAACTGGTTATTTCTCGAAACAAGGTTAGAGAGGTGTTGCAGTGTCTTCATGATGGATCATCTGGTGGCCATTTTGGAGTGAATAAGACGCTTGGGAAAGTTCAAGAGCGATTTTATTAGGTGAACTGTAAGGAAGATGTCAAGAATTGGTGTAAGTAGTGAATAAAGAACACTCGAACTACTCCACTCCATCCACAATCGGACGGCATGGTTGAGCGAATGAACCGCACCTGGACTGGGACCGCTATTTTCCTTTATTTTTAATGGCATACCGTTCATCTGTCCACGAAACGACTGGCCAAACACCTGCCAGTGTCCTTTTTGGAAGGGAGTTACGACTACCTTGTGACCTCAAATTCGGCTGTAAACCAGATGATGACTTGGCTAGAGAAGATTATGTTACCAACCTCCGAAGAAAGCTTAACAATATCCACTAGTCGGTTCATCTGCATACGCAGATTGCTAGTGACAGGATTAAAGAAAACTACAACAGAATTGGGAAGGAACCCATGAGATACTGAAGAGGATTAACGACGTGATCTACCGAATTAAGAAAACTCCAAATGGGAAGCCGAAGGTAGTCCATTTTAATCGCTTGGCTCCATTCGGCGGTGCAAATGGTCAAATTATTAAGAACTATTCCTTTCGAAGAGTTTATGAAGGAAGGCCCCCATGTTAACAGAAGATTTGGAGTGACGCAAGAAATCCGACGAGACCTCTTTGCTATATCTAAGGGAGACCTCTTTGCTATATCTAAGGAATATTCTCTGGCCCATTGCGTTTCAAGGGATCTTGGAATGAGCCGTGGTATCGCGTCCGAGTTCAAACGCAGATTTGGCGGTTTGGAAGACCAAGTACATCGGACTGCAACTTCTTCCGATTTTCCTAGAAACTCTTTTGTCCTCTAACCACGCTGCATTACTTACCATACGATTCCTTATTGCGTCTATTTAACATCCTTTAAAGCCTGCTACTTACTTTAGAAGCACCCTGTATATATATTGTACTTATATACAATTCTTCGAAATCAGAATAAAAAGAGTAACTTCTAAATTCCTGAAAAGTGTTAACATGTAGCGCCATAGTCTCTTTCCCCTATACTGACAGAGATGCCCTGTATGATTTTTTATAGGAAATTCTTTCATACAAACAGGAGGTTCAAACGTACATGAGCTCCTCTTTTGATAACTGTCTCTCACCTCCACCAAAACATAGAAGGCAACAGAAGCCAAAAGGATTAGTGGTGCTTAGGGTCTGGTAACTACTGCCATAATTTCTAGCAAAATTGGACTTTTTTTTGAGATTATTTACTATTTTCGATTATTTTTTACATATTCTATATTACGAATTTCCTTATTTCTTTTAGTGACAGCTGTTTCACTTTCGGCATCGTCAGACTAAATTTATATTTATCTTGGTGTGTGTTGTAGTAGTCAGAATATGGCATCAGATTGGTTGTATATTTGTATGTTTATGTTTTTCTTCTTCTTTCTTTTGTTAGTTTGTGTTAGGTTTGCGTAAGTTGGATAGGTGGGTAAAAGTCCCTCTCCCCTTCCTTTGACGAGTTTTTGCTTCCATCCTTCTCCCTCTAATGGTTGATGATGCTTAAAAGGTGCAGTATTTCTCAACATAGGTATTTTTGCGACTCGTTTAATCAGTGGCGTTGAATTTTGTAAAGGTTAGGTTAGGTTACATGTCTACATACTATTACCAGTTCCCATTTTTCTGATTAGCCTAGTTCATTACAATAATCGCAATAGATACTTAAATTATAAGAAACTGCTAATAGTAGCTTTCCAATTTGTCTGATGCATTGCAAAATGGCGACGCTCATTCCAATAAGCCAGATCTTCCAATTCGTCTGCGTTATGTACAAATATATGAAGAGTGCTACATTGTCTGGCAAAACCACTGCACTACAAGTGTACTTGATAGGTGGCGCTATTCAAAATATGAGTCAGTGGATGTGCCCATTTAAGAGGAAAAATTTCAAAATTGTTTGTATACAGCTTTTGTTACAATGTACAATACAAATAGTAACTAAATGCTGCATTTGAATTATTATACCAGATTTCAGATAATTTGCATCCATGTTTAAGCCATAAGAAATAGAAGGAAATGCTCTGATAACTTTGAAAGTTATCTCGTGACTGAAAAAAGTTTTAACAGGTTTAAATAGACCACCATACTGTGCCAAACAATATTTATTTCCACGTGTTGTTAAATGTCCTACGAGTATTTTCCAACATTTAATATACAATATTGTTTGTAGCTTCAATTATTTATTTTTCACGAAGTTTGTCCAAACTATCAGCACGTTCATGGTTATGCCGGTAAATCAGGAGATCTAGTAGGTCATTTAATCGAACTCCTTTCCCTATAATGCAATTGGGAAAACTTACCAACCGCTATCGCATTATAAGCGGGACAACTGTCTTGTTAATACCAAATTTCATAAAAATTAGTATTAGACAAACCTTTGAAGCGCTGGAATAGTTTTCTCTCTCAAAAGGTTATTGTATATGGCTGAATTTTTATTACCGTTAATAAAAAGAGGAGCCTATAAGACAATCCCCCAAAATTCCAGTCCATACATTAACTTTTCGAGGTACTGGGTCTGTTGCAAAATACACAGAAAGTAAATGTAAGGATTCCCAGTTGGCTACGGATGTAGAGGAGTTGTAGGTACTAAATGATTTTTGCGGTTGTTATTTTTTTTTAATTTATTTTTCATTAAGTTTTACATATACAACT
This sequence comes from Agrilus planipennis, assembly GCF_000699045.2. Classification (NCBI taxonomy): domain Eukaryota; kingdom Metazoa; phylum Arthropoda; class Insecta; order Coleoptera; family Buprestidae; genus Agrilus; species Agrilus planipennis. The sequence continues at coordinate 82,422 of NW_020438908.1, read as the reverse complement.
GATCTTACAATTTATTAATTTTCATGAGATACCACCATATATGTACGTGAATTGTGAAAAAATTTTAGATATTAATAACTCATCTATTTTAAGATTTTATTCTCATTGTTCATGTACCAAACAAAAAGGAGGAGGAGACTTTAATAAAGAACCAAAAATTAAATTAGTTACATATTAAGTGAGCCTTAAGG